>NC_091120.1:26080707-26235707 GCF_040183065.1 Periplaneta americana | reverse complement strand
GTATGTATGTATGTATGTATGTATGTATGTATGTATGTATGTATGTATGTATGTATGTGTGTATGTATGTATGTATGTGTGTATGAATGTATGTGTGTATGTATGTATGTATGTGTGTATGTATGTATGTGTATGTATGTACGTGTATGTATGTATGCATGCATGCATGCAAGTCAGTACATCCTGCAAGGTGCCCTAGTAAGAATACGTAACTTTTGCGTGTCACTGTATCAGTGAGTTGACAATCAAAAGGAGCAATTGAAAGTTTAAAAATCTCATTCCGCATAAAACACAGGGGGAATAGAAGAGGGTAGAAGCCAGCGGGGGAATAAAAAGCTCTTTCACATATATATGTTATATCCTGCTGGTTTGAGAGTTGTTGCCGAATGATACAATTGACTACATGTTACTTCTTGGAGTACTCGCCGTATTTGTCTCCTTTAGAATAGCTGAATACTAGATGTAAGTTCCAAACAAACCCAAGCACACTCCAATCGGCCAGACAGAACGCACCACATCGGCCATATGTGACGCAAATGGTAGCCTAAGGCAACGGCTGTACATATGATATCAAGTAGCTGAATCATGTGGGTGAATTGCACGCAAAACCTGTCATAAAATTATGCAATGCAGTTATACTACGTAATTACTCTTAAAGTAGAGTTTAGATCCTTCTCTAAAGAGGCCCTTAAAATTAAACTTCATTCATTAAATTCTAAACAAGACCAGACTATGTTAATTTCACTCTGAAATGTTGTACTATAGATATATCAGTGGACTAGCGCAGAAATTACCATATTCACAAATTCAGCTTGTCTAGTAAAGTAAACACTGCATACGTTTACCAACTCTAAACAGGTCTAGGTTACATTACTGTAGTCTCACGTATTGAAAATAGAGAAACACATTGTGTTTATACTAAAATTATTGTAGATTCGGCCACAAATGGCACAGGATTTAATAAACGAAACAAACTTCAGGATTAACACAAGTTTCAAACTGTCTAGACCAGAGGTCTGCATCGGACGTTTTCGCTCGAGCGGCAAGTAGTTCATAGCATAATCCGATAGGCAGCGCATGATGGGTAAAATTGTCGCGAGCGATAAATCCTCGAACGGTATAAGCCGAGCGTTAGACATTCGTTCTTGTTACAGTGATGAACTGTGTAGTAACATCATAGATGTTTATCATTTCAAAACTTTGCAGTGTTTAACTAACCTCTCCATAGTACAACTGCAAAATTTGCTTTAAAATGTAATATAAATGTTGTAGGTAATTCCCCCCCCCCCATACAGGAGTGATTTTGTTTTTGCCACATCTGATAGATGATGTTATTGGATGTAAATGTAATTATTATAAACGGAGAACACAATCACGATAATGCAAGAAATGTATCAAGTTTTCTAGTACTAATAATAATAACAATAATAATAATAATAATAATAATAATAATCTCTAATAATTAGTGTATCAATCTTTGCGTCTGTAACAGCTGTGTAGCATGATTATTCGTTTTATTATCTTTTCTGTGACGTCATCTCTGTACTAATATTGTCATTAATTTACTGCTATATAATAATATTTTGTAAAACGTTTCTACATTGTCGCAGTATATAGGCGGAACACTATGTATAGACCTATCATATTATATGTGTGGTAAATCAAATATTGAATAATTATTAATTAGCAATAATAACTATATCCAAGTTTTTCATACTATTTTATTTATAACTTCATGTTACTGTTTTGGTACGTTCCACTAAACGTTTGTCATAAACGCAGAAAATAAAGCCTTATTTTTACCGTGTGAGCAAAGCATATGTGTAACTTATCTGTCGTCGCCTTCCATACAAGATAAGACATGTCCGTGAGATGACCTTGTACTGTGCTTCTATTTATTACGAGCGTATCACGACCGATCTTATCTCACTCGAGCGTGCGACATTCGACCGAGTTCAAGCGAGCGATTTAACTCCAATGCAGCACTCTGCTCTAGACAAACATTTTCAAACTAACTAGGGAATTCTTAAGGAGGTCGTATCGAAACCTCCTCTCAGACTAACCACAATGTTCTATCTCCACAGTGGATGGATAAATAAAAATAATTTCTATAACTGTAAAAGGTAAAGGCACAGATAGGCAGGCAGGCAGGTAAGGCAGGTGGACACGCAGGCACGCTGGTAAAGGCAGGTAGGTGGACAGGTAGACACGTTGGTAGAAGCACGCAGGCAGACGGATGGCACGCATGCAGAGGCAGGCAGGCACGCTGGTAGAGACAGGCAAGTAGGCAGGTAGGTAGGATGATAGAGGCAGGCAGGGAGATAGGCTGGCAGGCACGTTGGTAGAGACAGGCAGGCAGGCTGGTAGAGACAGGCAGGCAGGCACGCTGGTAGAGACAGGCAGTAGGTAGGATGATAGAGGCAGGCAGGGAGATAGGCTGGCAGGCACGTTGGTAGAGACAGGCAGGCAGGGAGACAGGCAGGCAGGCACGCTGGTAGAGACAGGCAGTAGGTAGGATGATAGAGGCAGGCAGGGAGATAGGCTGGCAGGCACGTTGGTAGACAGGCAGGCAGGGAGATAGACTGGCAGGCACGTTGGTAGAGACGGGCAGGCAGGCTGGTAGAGACAGGCAGGCAGGCACGCTGGTAGAGACAGATAGGTAGGCAGGTAGGATGTTAGAGGCAGGCAGGCAGGCAGGTGTGCGGTCCGGCTAAGACATAGAGACAGATTAGATATAAGATTACATAGTACAGGGACATCACTTCATTTCTACTTCAATTTTTATTGTACCTGAGTTTTTAATGTACTTCACTCCCTCCCCTTCTACTAATGAAGTTCCAACTGTCCTCCACATAGAACCAAGACCGCATATAGTAAGCAGTACTGAGTTAGTGAGTATAGTACGTTCCATAAATATGTCCACGTTTTCCAGTAACGAAAGAGCTTTCAATATTGAATCATATTTTCGCACAACTACTATCGTCCGTTTGACTACGTCGCATCCCGATTTCCCTCACATGCTTCTGCTCGCCCCTCTATAAAGGCTAGTGGCTAGGCTGTCTTAGCTCTTTTCTGAAAACATTAAATTCTGTTAGGAATTGGACGTCTACGCAATATTATACAACTATTTAAAATAGCATAAATAAAAGGGCCTCGTTAAGTAATTAACTGTCACGAGATTTCCCCCCTTTGTACGTCCCTACGACAAAACCACTTGGACCGATAGTAGATAGCATGTCTGAGTAATTTTATCTTTTGGTAATTGGAATTAGATGCAATAGTCTATAGTGCGATAATATGCACAAAAGAACTGAAGCCTGTATCGAAATGAACGGCCACCATTTTAAAAAATGTATTTAAATATCTATATTATGATTATTTTCAATTTAACTTCATTCTCTATAGTGTACGCTAATGTGCTGTAGACAGTATAATATACACTGCATAATGAATACGTTCCCATGGATAACTCAGTTCGTGAGTAAAAACACTCATTGTTAATACTGTACTGTATTTTGATTAAACAAAAACCTAATGAAAATTATCAAACTCAAAATCGCGATATTTCCTAGTTTACGTAAATGAGTGAACTACTTTTCTTCCCTCCTATATCTAGTAAAGTGATTTATTTGTATATTACGCCAGTATCATCGAACTCCAGTCATGGAAGGGGGTTTTCGGTTCTTAATCGTTGATCCAAAGGTATAGCCAGGTTAATATTAGAAATGTTAGTAAAAATAAAATGATGTCCCTGTATAAAGGAGTGCGTTATATGATAGTAAAAATGTTTAATAGCCTCCCTATGCATACAAAAATCAAACTCAAAACGTAACATTGTTTAGAGTCAAATTAAAGAAGTGCCTAATTTCTCACGCCTTCTATTCTGCAGGTGAATTTATGACGTTCAACAATGCTGCATGAATATTCCTGTCTGGTATTAAGTATCAAAACTAACTGTACTAGTATATTGTTAAACTCCTCTGTACATTTCATTAGACTGTGAAGCGATGTATGAATACCATGGAATGTAAATACAATATAATTATTCAATTAAAGTCATACAGAGTAAAATGGTGTTTGATATCTTAGCTACAAAGAAACAAAATATTCCCAGTTTCGGGAAGTTTTCAATTCTCCATCATTATACATATCGTTATATTTCTTGTGTTTGTATTTTAGGAACGCATTCCGAAGTCTCATACTGTACTAGCCACTACAGTAACATGATGCATTTATTTTGTTCTTTCGGAAATGAAAGGCACCCGAAAGAGATAGAGAACAGTGAAGGAAGGAGATTGGGAAGGCCATAGCTAGAAACGGACCTGAGCGCCATTGATAATTTTATTCTACTATGGCTGGGCTATTTTGCACATTTATGTCAAAGATATTCATTCAACTCACCTCTTATTCAACCACCACAAGGAAAAGAACCCGGGACCTCCCAGTACGTAGCCAAATGCTCTACCATCCGAGGTATCCAGCCGCCCAATTAACATTACTGCATAGAAAATGTTACAATCTTGTAAAATCTCCTGGATTCCCTTAAGTAACTGGCAGTTTCAATTGAAGGAAAACGAATGAAATCAATTTGGTGTCTGCGCAATCAAAAGTATTAGCTATATATCAGAAATACAGAAATGACGAAAACTTATAACAGACAGTTTTCATCTGTTTTATTCGGAAATAAACGTTGCCAAAACAACCAAATTGGGACAACTGTCAAGAGTATCGTTGACTTAAAACATATTGTGAAATTAATTGAGTTGTCTTCATTTTTATGGAAGCTTTATTTGTAACAGAGCTTCGGCGATTTTCACAGTGACACGATTTTTTATATACTCTTATGAAATAAATTCCTTCCATGATCACAGGATTCTATCAAATTTGTGTGCCTTCACAAAAGCCATTTGAAATCTAAATATTGGATATATTATTACCATCGATTTTTGTCATTAAATTTATATGCGGTTCAATTTAACTAGTATTTAGACTGCGTTTAATGTTTATTAATCCTTAATCCTGCGTTTAATTATGTATATTACGATTATGTTTCCCAATTAGATGTGCAATTAATTTATTAACCAACGCAGAGAACTGAATACATTAATGTTAGCCATATTATCTCTTCAATACGCTAAAGTTTGGAAACCAGCATTAATGTACATTCAGGATTCAACATACCTACTGTTGTCAAACTCTGTTCGCAAAGAGCACGACACCTCGACAGCCCGGTGCTACAGAGCGGGTGGGTGTATCACTCGAGTTCCATTCCCGGCGCTGACAAAAGACATATCGTACTAAGGGATATTAATGAACAACTGTTAGCCTTGGACCTTCGTTATAAACGAAAGCGAAACCGGTTACCATAAAAAAGGATACGTTCTTTGTTAAATAGTTATGGTCTTACTAATAAACCGTGTATAGTTTTTATACGAGATTTATGCAGCGTTGAGACAGAAAACGTTACTAATAAACCATGCATAAGCGATGGATGTATAAACAATCTGTAACTATACAATGGGAATTGCTTTGCAGTAGTTATATATATATATATATATATATATATATATATATATATATATATAGACGTGGACAAATTATCAACAAAATTGACGATTTTTATGATAATTCTGTTTACAAAATTTGACTTTTCAATTTAGACTACAGTTGACAATTTTGCATATTTCTATCATTACAGTAGATAGAAATAGGCCTATGCAAAAATGTCAACTGTATTCTAAATTGAAGAGTCAAATTTTGAAAAAATATATAATGAAAATATTCAATGTTGCTTATAATTTGTAAATGTGCAAAAATGTCAACTGCAGTCTAAACTGAAGAATCGAATTTTGTAAAAATATATAATAAAAATCTTCAATTTTGCTAATAACTTGTAAATATGCAAAATGCCAGTGCAGTCTAAATTGAAGAGTCAAATTTAGTAAAAATATATTATAAAAATCTTCAGTTTCGCTAATAATTTGGACACATCAGAAATATCAACTGTAGTCCAAATTGAAGAGTCAAATTTTGAAAATATACAATACAAATCTTCATTTTTTTAATGTGTAAATACGCAAAATTGTCAACTGTATTCTGAATTGAATAGTGATATTTTGTACAAAAATACATACTAATAAAAATCTTCAATTTTGCTAATAATTTGTCCACGTCTGTATATATATATATATATATATATATATATATATATATATATATATATACAGTCTTACTATTAAAAACTCTATATACAGACGTTTAACTGTCTTATACTTATACAATGAGTAGCTCGTTTATAAGTCGTGTGTAAATTCCTTACTAATAATCACTACATACGTCGTGTATAACAGTATAACTGTTACACAGCTACGTCATAGTTTCGTCATTACTTCGTTACGAAAGGTAATAGAATATCTGAGGTTCTCTACTGGATCCGATAGAGCCAAAGACGTTGTAGTTATATATCTAGACACACAATTGGCGCTGGTGTCGTGTACAAATTTGAAACCTCTCGCGCAGGTTCGCACGACGCCATGTTTGGGGAGCACGAATGATTGTTTCTATAAAGCATTCGGAGTTTAGAAAATACCATTGAGCATATAGGCGTTTTCTTAGTGGATTTCCTCCTTCACTGTAATACAACTAACTTATTTACGTATTTTCTAACGTATAATATAAAATAACAGAAGTAAATCTAAATATTGTAACTAAGCATTGTTTTAAATATAAACGCCTTATATTGCTCATAAATAAACTTATTAGTTTATTTCTATTTCCTATGATCGAATACATGAAATATTTTTACTTATGTTATTTTATATACGTTAGAAAATACGTAAATAATTTATTTAAATTATATTACAAAGAGAGGGATGTCCGCTAAAAATGTCTATATACCCAATGGTATTTTCCAAACACTTAACGCACTGTAATAATAATTCTCAATGTTTTGAGAATCAGAGGCGATATGACTCCTCTACTGCAGACATTGATTGCAATTTCCTCATTCTTACATCATTCTCAATGACACAATATTGTCAAAATGTGATTGTATTCATTGCTGGCTTAGTTGTTAAATCATTAATAAAAATATGGTGTAATAAATCTAAAGACTCAATTTATGGTACGTAGCCTACCACCAGTAAACAAAAATCTCTTTTATTTTTTTAACGAAAGAATAATGGGAGTCTTGTCATACCATCATCTGAGATTATAGAAATATGCCGCTTAAGTGAAAGAGCGATTATACAGATGTTGACAGTTCAATGGCATATTACCACCCACTCTTACATCGTGTGAAAACAATGTGCTCTAGAAGTAGAACACTTGTACAATCTTTCTACACTTATAGGAACATATTTTAGAAAATGGATCCCAGATTCCTCCAGAGAATCATATTTCAAACTTGTTAAACTGACCATAAAAGTACATAAAGATCTACTGACGTAGCTGAGTGGGCTAAGGACTGTCGGTCCGGAGTCGCGCTCGATCGCGGGTTCAATTCCCGCTGATTTCCTGGTTGGGTTTTTCTTATATCCCCAACCGTAAGGTGAATGTCAGGTAATCTATGGCGGATCCTTGGCCTCGTCTCGCCAAATATCATCTCGCTATCATCAATACCATCGATGCTAAATAATCTAGTAGTTGATACAGCGTCATTAAATAACCAAATAAAAGAAAGTGCTACATAAAGAGCAGATGTTAGCACACAGCTTAAGGTTACCAGTACAACACGACTTTACATAAAAATGTTTAACGGAGTCAATAATAATAATAATAATAATAATAATAATAATAATAATAATAATAATAATGAATCAATAGGCAAGATGTTCTGTACACTAGGCCTGAGTTCTATTATATGACTAATTGACTAATTCATGCATGTGACGTTTATTTCTTATTACAACTGTGATAATATGCTATTGCACGGTAGGCCTACTTATATTTCTAACTAAAACATTAGGTACGTGTTTATATTTTACAGGTGTAGGCATATATTATATGATATGGAAGCGAATAAATAATAATTGTTCATTTCTCGTCCACATCAAAGCAAACGTGTTTACAATATAGGCCTAATGAAACGTCTTACACAGGCAGTGTTTTATTAATAATAGTTAATACTAATAATTTTCTTTTCATCTGAACTATTACTACAATATGCATTTGTATTTCTGTTCGCTCTATATGTTGTCAAAATCTATACAACATCTTTAGTTACGGTATCAAATTGTTACAGTTTTCTTTCGTTTCATATCAAACTAATGTTAACTAAGCTTGATTATGTCTTTAAAGTGGTCGCTTTAAATGTTAATAAGATTTTTTTTTCATTTATCCATTCAGATTTATTTATAAGAGAAACCAAACATATATATTAAACATTCAGCATTGTATAGTGCAGCCGTCTGCTAGCCGGTGCTTCTCCCAAAGCATGGCGGTGGACACAAGCTTCAATTTGTCCCTACTCTGAACTTCTGCGCAGCCTCGGCTGTAGGGGCTCGGATAGAGCGCTGTATTGTGGCGTGTTAAATATCGATAGTACAACTGGCTCTAATCGATTAGCACACTACATTTTGGTGAAAGAGTACAAGCTACAGCAATATTATTCTAATAATTCTATGATCTTTGGTTTGTTCTTCTGTGGTTACAAGGTAAACATCATCATAAAATGACAGTCGATACAAACAGCTGTTAAAGGGGCGGCCATTTTTTCGCTATATACAACGCTTAAACAAGGGGTTTCGTGTATATAACTACTGCAAAGCAATTCCCATTGTATAGTTACAGACTGTTTATACGTCCATAGCTTATTCACGGTTTATTAGTAACGTTTTCTGTCTCAACTCTGCATAAGTCTCGTATAAAAACTATACACGGTTTATTAGTAAGACTGATATACGAAGCCTCTTGTTTAAGCATTGTATATAGAGAAAAAATGGCCGCCCCTCTAACAGCTGTTCGTATCGACTGTCATTTTATGATGATGGATGCCTTGTAACCACAGAAGAGCACACCAAAGAGCATAGAATAAGTAGAATATTATTGCTGTAGCTTGTTCTCTTTGACCAAAATATAGTGTGGTGATCGATCAGAGACAGTTGTACTATCGATTCTTAACACGGCACACTAGAGCGCTCTACCGGATGCAATAGAGAATCTCAGATATTCTATTACCTTTCGTAATGAAGTAATGACGAAACTATGACGTAGCTGTGTAACAGTTATACTGTTATACACGACGTATGTAGTGATTATTAGTAAGGAATTTACACACGGCTTATAAACGAGCTACTCATTGTATAAGTATAAGACAGTTAAACGTCTGTATATAGAGTTTTTATTAGTAAGACCGTTACTGTTTAGTAAAAAAGTTTAGACGATTCTCTATTGTGAGCTGTTAAAGAAATTATAGATATTAAATAATAGAAAAATTTCGTCGGTGATAAAGTATACAAATTTTGAAAGGGTTGTCAAGCAGAAAAAAGTATGTTGATATAGTGGATACATTGAGCGAAATTTAAAAAAGATCGGAGACCAAAGATGAACAACGTGCTTGAAGACCTGTCTCTGCGACAACTCCAGAAAATATCGATGCTGTGCATAAGGTGATTTTGGTAAATCGACGAATTGTGCTCAAACATATATCAAAGAATTTGAAAATTTCCTATGGACGTGTCCTTCACATTGTAGATCACGATTTGGGCCTGAGGAAATTATCTGCTATTCTTCTTTTTCGATTATAACTATTGGCGAAACACAGATCCATCATTACGAACCCAGAAAACAAAAGAACAGTCAAAATAGTGGAAACACACTGGATCTCTCCGCTCAAAGAAAATTCGCGCTCAAAAATTGAATAGCTAAGCGGGAAAACATTGCAAGTGCAAAACATAAATTTTACAGGAACAGATGCTTAGCGTTATCACATTTCCCCACAACCTCCTACTTTCTACAGCCTATATTGAAGGTTGCACTTACATTTTCAACCAACAGAGTTTAGTACAATATAAAAAAGAGTACTTGCTACGTGTTTACATCAAAATATTGCAATAGAAAATAAAATGTCGCTTGCAACGTTTTTTCGCTTAGTTATTCAATTGTCAAGAAAGATCCTCGCATCAGTTTTTGAGACATTCATTCATTCACTGTGTTCTGCCCAAGGGCAGGTCTTTCACTGCAAACCCAACATTCTCTAGTATTTCCTATTTTCTGCCTTCCTCTTTGCCACTGCTTATGATCTACGTATCTTAATTTCGTCTATTATTTCATAGCTTCTTCTGCCCCAAACTCCTCTCCTGTTCACCATTCCTGCCAGTTCATCCTCCAGTAGGCAGTTCTTTCTCAGCCAGTGATCCAACCAATTCCTTTTTTTCTTCCTGATCAATTTCAGCATTATTCTTTCTTCACCCACTCCTTTCAGCACAGCTTCGTTTCTTATTCTGTCTGTCCATTTCACACGCTCCATCCTTCTCCATATCCACATTTCAAATGCTTCTATTCGCTTCTTTTCACTTCGTCGTAGTGTCCATGTTTCTGTCCTATGCAATGCCACACTCCAAACAAAGCACTCTTCCTTAGTTATTTCTCCAGAGGTACGCAGATGTTCCTTTTTCTATTAAAAGCTTACTTTGCCATTGCTATTCTTCTTTGGACTTCTTGGCAGCAGCTCTTGTTACTGCTTATAGTACACCTCAAGTATTTGAAGCTGTCCACTTGCTCTACTGCCTCATTTAGAATTCGCAAGTTTACTTTCTTTACGTTTCTTCCTATGACCATGGTCTTCGTCTTGTTGGCATTTATCTTTATTCCATAATGCTCACAGCAGTCATTCAGCTCCAGTAGCATATCCCTTAGTATCATCCCATATTCTGCTAACAACGCCATATCATCAGTAAATCTTATCCACTTTATTCTTCTTCCTCCTACTGTCACTCCTCCCTCTTCACTAAATCCTTCAACTAGATGTTGAACAGGGTAGATGATAAAGGGCACCCTTGTCGTATTCCTCTCCCTATTTCACTTCCTTCTGACATTTCTTCTCCTATCCTGACTGACTCGTTGTTTCATATAAAGGTTACTGAACAGCCTCCTCTCTTTCCAATCCACGCAAATTTTCTTTAGAATCCCCATCAGTTTATTCCAATCCACTCTGTCAGACGCCTTTCCTAGATCCACAAATACTAGACGGAATAATTATATAAAAAAATGCTCTTAGAACAAGAAACAACTGTATTATTCTACATTATTAACTAATCTTTTTCTAAAAATTGGGGATAATCTCTACCTACCCATCCATCCATCATATAACACGACAGCAACTGGAACATTCAGCCATTCGCGAATGTCTTCTATTCAGAGACGTACTTATATCAAACATTCGTTAATATAATCTATGTATTCTCCTTAATTTCCGAAATCTATTCACAGTCTTAATGAAGATGGAACTGTACAAGAGCCAAATCCTTGAAAGAAGATTATCGTTATCATATTAATTCGACTTACTTGAAGGTAATATTAGAAGCTGAATAATAAAGAAAAAACTTACTAATTTGAGCCATTACATTCATGTATCATCGACAAAACAAGCTTCCTATTGCATTTAGCGTGTAATGATGCAGTACGCCGTGACGGATGATCTATTACATGACGTCACAAGACATGACAGAGACGGTTTACGTGAGGATATAATGCGAAGAGGGCATATCACGGAAGTAATACAACATTACGGGCGAACTCATTACAAATTACCCGAATCAAGCTAAATACTGAAATATTGATGATGATACCCGTCTCCAGGGACTGCGCTTCCATGTGCGTGCGAGAGGACCACGTATTGGACTTGCGGTAATGCCTTCATTGATCACGTGGGCATAAGAAAAAGCGGCAATTGATTTCAACTCACATAAACATCAGAAGTGAGGCTAGCTAATTCCACTCGAGTTGACAACCTAGAATGCGCAAAATCACACCAGTTATCGTCAAAGAGCCAGAAATGGAGGGTACGACAACGCAAACGATTCGTACCTCAATGCTTGCATCCAGAATTTAATTAATGACATTGCTTAAAGATTAGTATTTAAGATTCAAGAATATTACCTCAAATGTAAGAAAATAAATAATGTGTTTATTGAACACTGTTACAATCAGGGACCGCATTCGGGCCCAGAGCGTACGGAGATAAGGTTAGTTGAATAATTTCAAGGGAAAAATTGTTCCGGAGCCGGGTATCGAACCCGGGACCTTTGGTTTAACGTAACGTGCACTCGAAGTTGGTTGCTTGACGGTTGTCAGCCCACTTTGAGGTCTGTGGATACAGAGGGAAAAATTGGATCGGTGTCGGTTAGAGTTCCCGAGTAGCTCAGTGGTAGAGCGTTGGTACGTTAAACCAAAGGTCCCGGGTTCGATACCCGGCTCCGGAACAATTTTTCCCTCGAAATTATTCAAATCAACTTTACAGGGAGTTATACCTGAAATCTTGATTTGCATAATACACGTCACTGTTCGTTAACAGAAAAACCACAATTTAAGTCACACGGAGTTTGTGTGCACTCGAAGTTGGTTGCTTGACGGTTGTCAGCCCACTTTGAGGTCTGTGGATACAGAGGGAAAAATTGGATCGGTGTCGGTTAGAGTTCCCGAGTAGCTCAGTGGTAGAGCGTTGGTACGTTAAACCAAAGGTCCCGGGTTCGATACCCGGCTCCGGAACAATTTTTCCCTTGAAATTATTCAAATCAACTTTACAGGGAGTTATACCTGAAATCTTGATTTGCATAAGGTTAGTTGTTCATACTGTTCTCCAACCAGGAGATCAACCGTGAAAGGAATGTGCTTACTATTGCCTAATCTATTGGAACTAAGTAGATGATAACGCCAGTTTAAAAACCATGCGCTCTCCTGCATATGTTATTTCCTGTATGAAGAGATTAAAAGACCAGGATCTAATTTTGTAACTAGGGTAGTATCAATATGTCTGTATCAATGTTATGGCTTGTGCTGTGAGAGCTAGCCAATAGAGATGAGTATCCACGTGTGTGACCTTATGACATCAACATTCATTCACAGCATTACCCTCCTTCGTCTCATCCGGCAGAGACTTTCTCGTGGTTGGAGCACAGTAGACAATATTGATGCGACACGTTTCGCGAGCGACAAAGGTACTACATATTAGGGAACACTTGCGTCTTGTTTGTGACATTTTATTTATGATTCAGAACTAGACCCCGCAGACTGTTCACAATGCATTCTAGTAATAAATAATGATATTACGATAACCTTTCCTACAATTTAAATTATTTATTTATTTATTGTTTTTTACTGGGTTATTTTACGACGCTTTATCAACAGCTTAGGTTATTTAGCGTCTGAATGAAATGAAGGTGATAATGCCGATGAAATGATTCTGGGTACAGCACCGAAAATTACCCAGCATTTGCTCATATCGAGTTGAGGGAAAACCCCGGAAAGAACATCAACCAAGTAACTTGCCCTGACCGGGAATCGAACCCGGGCCACGTGGTGTCGCGGCCAGACGCGCTAACCGTTACTCCACAGGTTATTGGCATAGTTAAGATTTAGGTATTCTCTTCGACTCAACTAGTATAAAAATACAGAGCAAAATTATAAATAACAGCAATAATGCTAAGAGTTACACAATTACAATTTAGTGTTAAATAAGATAATTTGATCAAAGGGAATGATTAACATAATGAAGGAAAATTGATACAAAATAAAGGTCATATTCTACAAAACTAATAGACTACTTGAAGAAAGATCATATTCTAGAGACGAAATAGTAATTTATGATACAAGTTCGTGAAGTGGGTAGTATTTTGACAGGAGTGTAGGTTTGAGAAACGAAGCTTGTCGAGTTTCTCAAATACACGATTGTCAAAATACAACTTTACGAATGTGTACAATACAATGTTTTTTCTTCGATAGCCTCAAATTATTACTTAACTTACACTTTGCTTACTTCACGCACTGGTGTTGAAAAGGCTCACTTCACACACAGCTAACAGTGCGTGAAATTGCACTTCAAGCACCTACACTAGAATACGCTATTTTTACTATTTACACTATCACAAAGAATACAGGCTTACATTGATCAAACATACAATACACAATTTACAGAATAAATAGGCCATGGTACGATTAAATCAAATAGCTTGCATTACAATACATAATGCTGTACATAAAAGTGTAAATAATGTTTGATCAATGTATGCCTACTTTCTTTATGATAGTGTAAATAGTAAAAATAGCGTATTCTAGTGTACATAGTGAAAGTAATTTAAATTATAAATATTAGTGTAATTGTTAAAGTGGTCCATGTTTTCGTCTGCCCAACTTGACTAAATAGGAGTCGTGTGAGCAGCCAGTCAAGTACTTCACTTGCATATTGCACGCGAGTACTCCACTTAAAAACTCGGTAATACTTAACCTTGCAGCCTCGTGGGACAAAACACGGTCCGTAACAATGTACTTACATGTTAAACATCCAACACTTTTTATATATTATTTTATTATTTATTATTTATATTATTATTATTATTATTATTATTTATTATTTTATTTTATTATTTGTTATTATTTATTTTATTTTATTTCATCGTACTCTTTCATCATCCAACACTTTGATTTCATACGTCTGCAGAGAATGTGTGCACCATTCCAGGAAACAAATTTTGTTAAGCGACAGTGACTTGTTTTGAAAAGTTCTGTTTAAAACCTGGCCACTTCAGGCACAGCTACTTAAATGAGATTAAACAATGACCAGTATCACCAAAACTCTCAATGAAAAAATAGCAGACTATAATTCTGAATATAGCTACACTCCGATACTAACAACGCTCAATTACAGCTTAGTTTTAGCACCTACCTAAATTAATCGGAAAATATAGTTAAACACTATGTTTGCAATATAAAATATGGAAATTGCAGTAGCTAAATAAATATATAAGAAAAGCAAGATCTAGTTACAAAACAGCAAAGTTGGTAACACTGACAATGACTACTATTCCATTGCAGTGTATATATAATTTCCCTCAAACTATTTTAGCAGGTGAATACCAGTGTTTGTTCAATGTCGGCGTTGACATTACGGTAGACACATAAAATCGGGTGCCAACAATGGAATATGTGCTAGGAGGGAAATTTTAAAACTTAACGAGTTTATTATTACTTCCGGTACCCATATGAAACCGTCATATTTGCTGTAAGGATTTGCTTAGGTCTCCACAATGAATATTAATTAACGGTAGAGACTATTTTACTGTAGGCTTAGTCGACTGGATTGCTAATACTAATTCTCTCGATGGAAAAAAAAATTGCCCTATAATTCGAAAATAACAAAGAAGATCCCACGACATAATATGAACGCAATGAATACGGAGATCATTATATATATATATATATATATATATATATATATATATATATATATACACACAATTTGAACTGGTAATGGAAATTACGGGAAAACGGCTGAACGGGTTTTAATAAATTACCCCTCTTTTTGAAGCTTGGAACCCAAAGTTTTCAGAAAAATAGCAGTTTTGATTGAAATGTCAATTTTTCAACATAATTTTCCTATTTTCCAAAATCCATCTGTCGTCATTGCTAATTGCATTTCAGAATAAAACAAAACACACACTACAGTAAACAATATTACACGAAAGCCATTATATGCAAGAATGCTGACATATTTAGAGCTCAAATTAAATTGGTTACTAAAAAACTTAACTTACTAAAAATAATTTACAGGTTCGATTCTATGGTGTGTAATTTTCTGGGTACAGTTGTGTATTGGATATTAAAATCTATAAAACTTGAGGTGGTTTGATGACATTATTACCATTACAAATGAAATATTATTGTAAGTTAATGCCATGATGTGACTATTTTTAATTAATTATACATATTAATGCTATATTCATGATAGTCTATGAAAGTGAAACTTTTGGGGTTATATAAGTAGATATAGAGAATAACTTAAATTACATTTTGATTTCTATACTTTACTGAGTGGCGGCTATATAGTATATACAGTATATGTTACTGAAAGCTATAAAACTTACGTAAGATAATATTATAAAAAATCAAATATTTTTATAGTTATTAATCAAGTGGGGTTGGGCTTTTTCATATATTTAATGGCGGTGTGGTGTAGATATTTATATGCGTGGTTCTCTTCAGTATTGGCTCGAGAGAGAGTATCTTTCATTATTATGGAAGCAAATAACTTTCAGAATGTCTGGTATTCTTCATTGAAAATAAATCTGAAAAATGTTTATTTGAACGTCTAATGAACTTGCAGCATTTGCTTCACAAGCCACTAGTGAATTTATAAAATGAGCAGTGCCTCCGTCTTAGTGAAGAAAAGATAACATGTTGTAAAATTTCAGAACAAGCTCTTCACAGATCTCGCACCATAATTATTAACTCTTCTTCTTCTCTATCATAAATCCAGAAATGGGATATTTAGTCCCAAAGTTCTTGATTCTGAACAACCACTTTTCTATGACAAGTTTGAATTCCTGTGCCACCTCTTACACAAAAGTAGCTATAATTTTAATTAGCATTAGCAGTTACTACTAACAAAACTTATTTCTAAAATTTGACTTGAATACTAAGGACGTGCACACACTCCCAACACATCTTGAACACTCAACTCAATTTCAAAACACACACCCTTTTCGACACAATCATGAACACATCCCACCACAACAGGAAACCAGAAGATAGCGTGAGACCTTCATAGGCTTCGGAAAATGAAGAATATCACTTCGAAACTACAGGCCATATAAATTTTTCATATTAACACAGTAAAGAATTTACAAAGTTAGTCAGTAAAAATTTTCCCAAATTTTAATTTTATTAAAAGTGCACTTAAAAGTAAGCTTTGAAACCTACTTTGAAAGTAAATAAATGTAGTAGTCGAAAAAGAAATATTCATCAGTAGAAAAAAATGACTGTTAACGAAATACAGAGAAAATAATAAATAGCGAATTAAAGAAAGTTTGTTTTAAGTCACTGCCTGCAGCTTTCTAACAAAACTACTCAGTTTAGAACATTCTGACAAATAATTTGCGTATAAAATTCTTAACAGCACCTGTGATATATTCCGCAGCTGTCCACAGTCTAATCAGGCGGAAAGGAAAATTATATGCGCTTCTGACTGATTTAAATATGCGTTCATGGATGAATATATAATAGAATGCGAAACTTACTGAGTTTCCCGTAACACATACTAGAGGCGCTGTTGTAGAAATTGATCTTGCTGCCACCTGTTGGGAGGAGGGGCGTTATTACATCTAGCAGTGCACCAAGTAGCGAGAAGAGTAACTAATTACTCCATGCATTTAGCAGCGCACCTGCTGACGAAAATGTTAAACTGTGCAGAAAGTATTCCCTCCCACCCTCATCGATATTCAAAACTAACCCAATTTAAAATAAAACATTTACATTTTTATTCCTCACGGCATCTTCTACTGAAAATTCTTACCGGAGCCAACAGGAAGATGAAAGAGACGATCTATTTTACACCACCCAATTAAAATATAACCAGAGAGAAAAAAAATAAAGCAAAAGATTAGATAATTGGGATTGTATTCTTTGGGTATTTATTGTACAGGGCAATGGAAAAGTATGCAAGAACTACTTAGATAGTTCAATTTATTATATTACTATTACTTTACAATACATTCAACAATACTATTTTTACAACGTCCATAAACATCACTGTTTATACACACACGTAGTATCATTTTATGTTCACTTATTAAGAAGTTTGTCTGCCATCTTGTGTCCTCGAGCAATATCTCGAATGTATAAATAGAGAACTCTGGGTAATGTACCCAACACGTAGTTCTAATGTTCACCACCTACGACGTTGAGCGCTGATCATCTTATTTCAGCCCCCCGCCGCCAAATAGTGCTGACCGCAGTTTCGCGTCCTATTATATATTTATCCATGGTGCGTTTTTGAATCATAAAAAGGGTAAGATATGCACTTATGATGATTAATGGAGGAAACGTCGTCAGGATAGTTAACTCGTAGGACTTCTACTGTAACGAGGAAATGCGCTGTTGTTCTATGCATCTACCTATGGTTGACGTATTTCTCTATTCAGTTCAGACACCTCACTAACCGTCAATCACAATGCAAAGCACCAGAAGAACTGTGTCGCCGTTTAGTGCAAACTTAACAATGACAACAGCCACCGGCGTAGCTCTGTCGGCTAAGGCGCTTGCCTGCCGATCCGGAGTTGCGTTCGGACGAGGGTTCGATTCCCGCTTGGCTGAATACCTCGTTGCGTTTTTTCCGAGGTTTCCCCCAATCGTAAGGCAAAACAGAAAAACTTATAGACAAAATACTTATTATTAAGCCCAACTGACTTAAAGTAGACAGGGCAATAATTTTCTTTAAATCATATTCAAAATTTTATGGTTTATTGCGTGTGTTTGTAGTTTTAATTAATTTTTCTGTATTTAATTATATTTTGGTTTCTATTAGATTACTAAAAAAAAGATAAAAAGATCAAAGTGTACATAGTTAATCATGATCAACCAACCAAACTATTTAATAATCTAAAATGAATTATTATTCAACACATAATTATTAATGAAATAAACTTCATTATTTCATTAATAGTAATTATATTAATACATTTATTTTATTGGTTCTTATATTTGTGATGTCTATAATATTTTTAATTATTAGAACCTTCATTATCACTAGGGGGATTACCTCCATTCTTAGAGTTTTTACCAAAATGAATTATTATTCAACACATAATTAATAATTATGTAAGGCAAATGTCAGGTAATATATGGCGAATCCTCGGCCTCATCTCGCCAAATACCATCTCGCGATCACCAATCCCATCGACGCTAAATAACCTCGTAGTTAATACAGCGTCGTTAAATAACTAAGTAAAAAAACAGTGAAAACCCAAGCACTGTTAATGCTCCGGGCTTAGAGCTAACATCTAACCCGCAAAACGCAACGCACTACCCGTCAGATTGCAACTGGTGCCTCGGTATGAATGACCGTAACTTAGGTTTGACACACACTGTATAGTTGACTGACAGTGACAGTGACATCCTGAAAAGAAGTAGCGTAAACTCGCTAAAACAGTTTCTGTTCTTATCTGTAAGCCACTCAAACATTTGTACCTCATCCCTTGCAGAAACACGGACTCCTCTATCGGGACTTGAGCGCTTTACGATGGGCGGAAGGCTATCGCACAGTTTCACTACGTTCGTTCGTCAGATTCTGCTTGACGAATATCAGATTAATAACTGTCAATTTTCTAACATTTCGTTAATAAGAACCACTTCAATAATAACTACCTTACAAATAATTGACGACCCGTCAGTCTGACTTCATGTGTAGAATATTTAAGGTCATGCATCTTTCAAAGAACCAAAGGTCATGATGACGTAGAAGTGTCCTGAGTGGTCAGTTGTAGTAACAAGCGTATGCATATCAGACATATTTGCTACAAGAAATAAATGCTTCATTTTATATAGGTCATACAACTGGTGAAAATGAATACGATAGAAAATATCGAAAAAGAATACATAAAAATGTTGCGATATAGGTTTGTCATTGCGCAGCAAGTAATAAACATAATTAAATTCTCGTAATGGATATTAAAATTGTGTGTTTTTCTAGACGCTCCAGTAAATAACTCAGCATCACATTTATCTGCCATTTTTACTAAAAATATTAATGAGATGTGTCTATGCGGATGGCGTGAATATGTCAGGAGAAAATCCACAAACGATTAGGGAAAACACGGGAATTTTACTTGAAGCAAGTAAAGAGATAGCTTTGGAAGTAAATCCCGAAAAGACAAAGTATATGATTATGTCTCGTGCCCAGAATATTGTACGAAATGGAAATATAAACATTAGAAATTTATCCTTTGAAGAGGTGAAAAAATTCAAATACCTGGGAGTAACAGTAAGAAATATAAACGATACACGGGAAGAAATTAAACACAGAATGAATATGGAAGATGCCTGTTATTATTCGGTTGAGAAGCTTTTATCATTCAGTCTGCTGTCAAAAAATCTGAAAGTTACAATTTATAAAACAGTTATATTACCGGTTGTTCTGTATGGTTGTGAAACTTGGACTCTCGCTTTGAGAGAGGAACATAGGTTAAGGGTGTTTGAGAATAAGGTGCTTAGGAAAATATTTGGTGCTAAGAGGGATGAACTTACAGGAGAATGGAGAAAGTTACACAACGCAGAACTGCACGCATTGTATTCTTCACCTGACATAATTAGGAACATTAAATCCAGACGTTTGAGATGGGCAGGACATATAGCACGTATGGGCGAATCCAGAAATGCATATAGAGTGTTAGTTGGGTGGCCGGAGGGAAAAAGACCTTTGGGGAGGCCGAGACGTAGATGGGAAGATATTAAAATGGATTTGAGTGAGGTGGGATGATGATAGAGACTGGATTGATCTTGCTCAGGATAGGGACCTATGGCGGGCTTATGTGAGAGCGGCAATGAATCTTCAGGTTCCTTAAAAGCCAGTAAGTAAGTAAGTAGGAAAACAAGAGGAAAATTAGTAAGATTTCACCATTCCCAAAGATATTCTGAGTCAACAGAATTTCGTTACAGCGACAACTAACGTAGAGGTCACTGCATATGATACCTGAAGAAAAAAAAGCATTGGACATTCAACGTGTCATGATTGGTGAAACCATCGTATGTCTCTATGAATGGTAACCGAAGAATTTAATTATTAATGCACCCCACATTGAGTTACTCAGAAGGTATGAAGAAATTAAGATACAAGATTAAACTACGTGATCTGTATGTATGTATGTATGTATGTGTATGTACGTATGTACATAAGTGTTCTGCCAAAGGACAGGTCTTTCACTGCAAATCCAGCATTCACCAATCTTTCCTATTTTCTGTCTTCCTCTTAGTCTTCTCATATGATCCATACGTGGCTATATATTAATGACGTCTATCATCTGATATCTTCTTCTGCCCCGAACTCTTCTCCCGTTCATCATTCCTTCCAGTGCATCTTTCAGTAGGCAGTTTCTTCTCAGCCAGTGACCCAACCAATTCCGTTTCCTTTTCCTGATCAGTTTCAGCATCATTCTTTCTTCACCCATTCTTTCCAACACAGCTTCGTTTCTTATTCTGTCTGTCCATTTCACACGCTCTATCCTTCTTCATATCCACATTTCAAATGCTTCTATTAGTTTCTCTTCACTCCGTCGTAATGTCAGTGCTTCTGCCCCCATACAACGCCACACTCCACACAAAGCACTTCACTAGTTTCTTCCTTAGTTCTTTCTCCAGAAAGATGCTCTTTTTCTATTAAAAGCTTCTTTTGTCATTGCTACCCTCCTTTTGACTTCCTGGCAGCAGCTCATGCCACTGCTTATAGTACATCCCAAGTATTTGAAGCTGTTCATTTCATTATATAAACTGTCTTACTTCAACATCGGTGAGAATTTTGTTGAAAATTCAAGTTGCAGACTACGTACAAAATGATCGTATATCTCCTTTGCTCAAACAGGATATACACTCACAAGAATATGAGAGATGTAAACATGTTCTTGGATATCTCTCGTATAATACTACTGCCATGACCCCAATTAATAAAACTATCACTTAAAAAAATCGCGTGTGAAAACCACAGTGAGGGCATTCTCTCTCCCAAATAAAACCCACAACAGAAATACTATCAACTACATTGCATCGCTTGGTAAATGTCATGCAAAAATCATAAATAGTTCTGTAAGGACGTCACCAGTAATTCCATAAAGAGCTGCGCATCATATACCACGTTTATTATTCATGCCTTTACCAATTTTCCATGCGGAGTGTAATTATTTCAATTAATGAAACGGGACTTTTTTTTGCCGGTTCCATTGTTTCGGTGCATTACAAGCGCTGATGAAGATTGTGCTCCGTGTGCGCAATGACAACTGCCTCACGAAATACACGGTTCGATCCAATCGGGTATTAAGAGCGAGCTCTGCTCCGAGGAAAGAAAAGTTAAATGTTTCTAAATGCATTACAGTGGACGCAACAATTATGACTAACATTTTCAAATAAGCTCCCTATCATGCCGACCCCACGCCATGAGAATCCCGTTACGTATCTACTAACACCACTTCGAATGAATCCCATCTATAATAATAAATCTGTAGCCAAACAATTTCTGGTAATTTTCGATTTTCCAAAAATAATTGCTGTTAACATGTATAATTAACCATCCTGAAACCGAAAATCGCTTTTTTGAAATTTTTGTTTGTATGTCTGTCTGTCTGGATGTTTGTTACCTTTTCACGCGATAATGGCTGAACCGATTTATATAAAAATTGGAATATAAATTAAATTCGTTGTAACTTAGATTTTAAGCTATATGGCATTCAAAATACTTTATTTAAAAGGGGAGTTATAAGGGGGCCCGAATTAAATAAATCGAAATATCTCGCTTATTATTGATTATCATGAAAATTATTACATAACAAAACTTTCTTTAAAAATAAATTCCGATAAGTTTTATCCTATACAAAATTTTGATAGGACTGATATTTAATGAGATAAATGAGTTTTAAAATTACTATAACAACGCCATCTAAGGCGCTGTACTGAAATAAAAACAAATGACTTCGTCTATAAGGGGCCTTGGACAACAACAATCGAAAGCTATTAAACATAGCCTAAGAGAATGTTTCTGTGTTTATATGAAGTAATATCAGAAGCTAATTAATTGTTTAATTATTATTTCACCATTGGAAAGTGTAGTTTCTCTAGATGGACATAATTCTACAATGTTATTACAGTAACTTTTGAAACATATAGCAAGTAATATAAAGTATACAAATTAAAACTAAATGATATGTCAATCTTCATTAAACTATGGTTGCATGTAATAATAATTAAGAAACATGTTAAAGGAATTGTCATTGCACCAAATGATTGCCCCCTGGACCAAAACGACCGCATTTTAATTATTTAAATACAATTTAAATTATGTAACATATTAAACGATTTATCCTTCTATCAAACACGAATGTTCCCTGGATCAAACGTCCTATTTTAATTATGTAATTACTTTACATTTATTCCTAACAGGAGCAGCGGAGCGCACGGGTACGGCTAGTCTAAAAGAAAAGTCACAAATACTTATTAAATACAGTATACATTCGCGCATTTCTCGGCAAGTCAATTATTCTTCTATAATGTTGCGTTTCAGAGTTTATAACTATACGAGTATCTACTATGCAAAAGGTGCATAGTCAAATCTCTCTATAGCGATATTTAGGGGAACAAAGAAAACTATTGTTATAAGGAGATTTTTGAAAATAAGAGGCTTTCTATTCAGTTTACTCGGTGTGTATATTACGGTACAAAATGTTAAAATTATCAACAGTAATCTCACTAGAGGTTTTGATTTATCTAGAGAAAATCAAAACTCAAGTGGGATTTAACTGACTATTACACGATTAGAAGAAAGTATGTAAAGATTAGAAGTAACGAAGTACTCCAATACAATAAAATATTGACTTACGAAAATACAAAACTGTCTTCAAATTTGTACCATCTCAACATTATAAATATTACGCTAGTAGATGACAGTAGTGTGTTATTATTAGCTCTTGTCTTGATATCAGTTGTGCCAACTATGGATTCTTCATTGAACTCTGTGGAAGGTTACTGGTCAAGAAGGCTTTGTTGATTCAGTTTCATTTTTATTAAAACAGTTACATTCCACTTCAATTATTCCGATCCCAGTAATCAACGTCACTTGACAGATGATTTTCAATAAATCTTAGTATTAAACAATCTCTGATACGTGACTATCCATAATATCATATAGCAGAAGCTATAACAAACATAACCTAAATAATATAAACGAGTGTTAGACAAGTTTTAATTAGGCATGATGAAATAAACCAGAAACGTTTTAATTAACGATGATGAAATAAAAAATAAACATGAATAATTTTAAAAGAAACAATTATTGAAAGTAGGTACAATTTTCAAATTTGAATGTCTTAGTGGTTGGTGGTTCAATTGATGTTATATTGGACGTGTGCGTAAAAGAAGTGAACTCGTTGATGTACATGGTGTATCCCTCAACTTATTCAGGATTTCCGAATGGTGCTCTTCATTTATTTGTAAATAGGGTTTCAGGGAAGATGCATGGCTATGACCAGTGATCTTTATTAATTCTTGTTCTTGAATGCCAATACGAGTCATATTTGAAAGTGCTGTGCATCGACTGGAGTGCTTTGTAATTTTCTGTTTTTGACGTCCAGACCAGTGCAGTTTGAAATGTTGGCAAAGAAAGAAACAAATGCTAGGGTAGTGATATAAATAAACAAATGCTAGGGACGCGATAAAATTGTGCGATAAGCAGCCATGATTGGCTGAAAGACGTCCTTTAGCACCGTTTTATTGGTCAAAAGTAGTGTGACGTAGTAAAAGTGCAATAGTTAATGAAAATCTCTTAATATGCTGCCCATTGTACTATCCTACATTTTTTCAAAAAGTCACTTATGTCAGTTGGTTTCAGAGCTCTCTTCACGGAAATCAGCACACATAAAGACCTTATTAAATCCAAATACACTAAATACTCTTCTGGGACATTACTAATACTGTATCGCTTAGCGACAAACATTTCTTAGTTACTAGAGGAGAAAAATTCGCTCCGGCGCAGTGCCGGGGATCGAACTCGGGTCCTTGGTTCTACATATCAATGCTCTAACCACTGAGCTACGCCGAAGTTCAGTCCACAGCACCGGATCGAATCTCCCTCTAGTGTTTTTTTCCCTTTGTGGCCTGAGTCCATGTTCGGCATATATGTTGACATATTAAGTCAACTGCCATTGTACAAGGAGCGTACTCAAATGAGTGACTTTAATGGCCGGGATTCAACAGTATATATATATATATATATATATATATATATATATATATATATATATATATATATATACACACACACACACATTGTTACCATAACAGATAAATTCTGTAAGACCAGAAATTAATCTTTACGTAGATTCTTCGCCCAACAGGGCAGGCATATTGTCCGTACTCACCTTAAAGAAACAAAAAGAAAAAAATTCAGCGCCGTATCAGGGATAGGCCAACACAGGTACATAGAATATTTCACCCAGTTTCGGGAATAAAACTAGAGTTGTGTTGGTTTCAATGTTTTATTTTGTATTGGTTTATTAATGGAGAGTATGAGTCTATAGCAAGAGCAGGTCACGCAAGATTTTTTGTGCGAGATCGTGCGTATTTGCTTGTTTTCCGCACAGAACCAATACGCGGTAAGTGTGAAATACCACATTCAGTATTCCCAACCTAACACACATAACAATTTCCCTCTTCTTACCGCTTAAGCGCGACATTCATTTTACTGCTTTAGGCTTTTAACATATTATTTTTAGACACGTTTAATATAGTAATAATTATAAATTGGAAACTTACCACTGCAATTTCACCTAAATTGCAATGTTAATTATTGTTTTCAAATATTTGCAAAAATTAAGTAAAGTCTACTACTCCACGAAACTTATTGCATTCCTGATACAAGTAACATTAAGGAACCCGTGAAAAAATCAACAAGATTCCAGATGCCGATGTTATTACTGCAATATGTTATATAAATAATATTGTTAAAATATTAAAATGAAAAATAAATCATTACATAACCTTACCGTTTGTTTTAAGTTCGCATTTATATACTGGGGGGGGGGGGAGACAGACGTATATCACGGCCTGCTGGAGTTTAGTAAACACAGAAAACATTTTATAGCAACAATGTTGAAGAAAGATATTTTGGTTTTCCGAAGTTGCCGTCATTAAACAGAAACCAACATGCAGATTTCATTGCAACTAATTAGAAATTCGTCTTTCAGGCATGTAATAAACGATCCTCGCACAAAATAATGTACGATACACGAGCGGTATGTTTGTTTTCATGTTCTCGGAAATTAAAAAAGCTCAATTACGTTTCGCTTTTTCAGTCTTTCCTCGACCATGAAAACGTCAACATACCGCTCTTGTAACGTATATTACTATTTTTTCTTCATATGAAGCGACATTCCGAAATACTCCCAGATCATAACAAATTTTTCAGTAAGGTACGTGTCTATCACTTTAATATTGCGGATTACAAATGAAACGAGTGGTCGCACAAGTCTGTAGCTGCCTTCCATGCCGAGATATTACCACAGTCTGGTATATACAGTCACGAAGCTTGAGTTGTGAGAGTGCTAGGAACAATAGACTGTGCCGGTACTATTTCGCATTGTCTGTAATGAGGCGATATTAGCGATCCTAGTGATGAGCAACTATCTATGGATGCATATTTACTACGTATTGAGCTTCGTGACTGTATATACTGGACTGTGATATTACTAGTGCTGCTCATCGGAGTGACTACTACCGTGGAGGAATCGGAGATTACGAATAAAGCTCTCCACCGGTGATCTCCGGTACTACCGTAGGTGGAAGAGGGGACATACGGAGGGATGCGGTGGTTCGGAGCGAAGCGACAGTTAGCTCAAGGACGACCGACGCGTACGGACTGACGGTAGTTGTGAGTGGAATAAAATGGTACCAAAGCGGATATCCGTCGCATGGAAATTCTTTAATTTAGTTGAAGATAATAGTAAAGTCGTACTCTGTAAACTTTGTAGGCGAATTTACTCTAATAGTGGCGGAACTACGAATTTGTTAGACCATTTGAAGCGATCGCACAATCGCGAACTTTATGAAATCGCCGACAATTATGTTGGACAGTAGCTCGAGCACTCAGCATACCCATCGAACAGTGCTGAAAAAGTTAAATTGGGTAAACTTTTAATTCAATTTATGTCCAAAGATATGCAACCACTTAGCGTGGTCGAAGGTGCCGGATTTAAAGATCTCGACAAGGATTTAAACCCAAGATATTCACTGCCGTATCGTAACACTCACGTAAATTGTTACCATTCAGATACCCATTGACGGCTAATCAGCGATGTCATCGTTTTCGTAGTTTTAAAATTACGCAAAACATTTCATACGATTTCTTTTTAAACTGTTTTAGTGCTATTGTTCCCAAAGGTCCACAGTATAGAAAAAAAAGTCTTGAACTTTCTATAAAACGTAACTTTCGAGGCAATAAAAAACATATGGAATATTTAAAAGACAACTTGAGTTATATTTTACTGTTCAGACAACTTAAGTTATATTTTACTGTTTAGATTAAAATATTGAGTTTCAGAATGAAACTAAAGAAACGTGTGGTAATAATAGGGGAGAGTCGGGTAGTATCGGACATCGGGTAATATCGGACAGTGCGTTTCTTTCATCTACCACCATATGGTAGTACCTGAATGACATGGTTACGTTTCTCTATGCGACCTCACAGAAACGTAACCATGTCAATCAGGTACTATCATCGTGTGGTAGATGAAAGAAACTTACTGTCCGATATTACCCGACGTCCGATACTACCCGACTCTCCCCTATAATTACGATTATCCTTAAGTTGATATCCGTTTAAGAGATAAACATGAAAAAGAGAATAAACAACAACAAATTGCAACTTATTTTAAAAGATACGCGGACGTCAGCGGACTCGAATCACTACCTGATCCGATTAAAGGAATGCTCAGCGGAAAGTGTATGTCTGCGCACAGCACATATACAACCTGCGCGACATCAATCGGAGGTAACCGAAGGACTCCGAATGAAAGCGCGCAAACAACTGCTCCGGAGAAAACCTAATCATAAGCAGCACTAGATATTACTGAGAGGCCATAGGGCACGGCTAATTTTATACAAATACTTCGGCACCCTCATGCTCGCGAGGGGAGGTGGCGGCGTCACTGGGCGTGGTGACAGAAATTACATTGCTTCGTGGCCTAACTATTAATAACTTTAGTATTCGGCTGTGGCTCACAGTGTCGTTTCAGTAAACATTTGAAATTCTTAATTTTTTTTTGTTTCACCATGGATTCCGGAACGCGTGCCCGTACTCGTGCGGTAAAGACGTTTTCTACGTCAATAATGTTAACCTACGGCACAACAAACTAACGAAATTTCGTGATATTGTATAGGAGGAAAGTAAAAATAAACAAACATATCAGACAGTCACGCATGTGGCACATTAACAAGGACAGTGGAGGTAATACTAGATGTTACAAAGTCACAAACGACATTGCATAAGGTGAAATTAATGGAAAACAACGACGCTTGTTCATAATAGCAGAAACGCAATTTCTAATGTAAGTCAAAAGCTGCTTTATCGTTATCGCCACTATTACGACCTTTCAAGCCTTAGGTAACATTTTTGCTAGTAGCAATTTTCGGATCTCGGCCTACCCATAGTTTTCTTAATCGATGTTTCTTCTCCCAAATGGTCTATAGTTATTTATTTTGTTGGAAGTCTGGTAATATCCATTCTTTGAACGTGGAATATCGACTTGCTTTATATTCGCTTATTTTTACACTTAAATAAAATATGTTTAGTCCATTAATTATGTTACTTGAATAGACAGACATAGGCCTAACGAGTCCAACAGAGCAGGTGAAACGCTCATACCTATATGTCCTACAGTGTAATACCCAAATAGTACATTATGCAACGAGCCTATAACGGTAGTAATTAAGACGCCAGTATGTTTGTTTATGAAACGAGCGCAAGAGAGTTTCATAATTTTCATACGAGCGTCTTAATTACCATTATAGGCAAGTTTCATACGACTTTTTATCCTCGACCATATTTATAACTTGAAATTATTCATAAGTATTCATGTTACGGTTATCTAAGTGAAGAGCGGAACTGACCTTCTAAATTGTGAGATGTGCGCAGACGCGAAAGTATTGATTTTTTCCCAGGGACTAATGTCATTGATCTTGATATAATCTAGAGAATAACATGAACATTAATATTGATATAACCTGGAAATTGATTTAGAATTGAAAAACGAGATGACAAATTGAATATATTTGAATATTGTTTACAATTAACGCTAATTATTATAGTAACAGAACATAACCTTCTGCGACAGTATTGGATTTCCAGCCTCCGTGACGTTTCGCTAATTGTCTTTCGATTGCATATCCGAGAATAATCGATATTTGCGGTTTTATAATGGTACAATGGTGATTTCTCATTGGCTGAACAACTGAACTATAATGAATAGGTGTACTTTAATGAGGTGCATTAAAGGGCTACTACCAGGTGTATAATTGCTACATTTCGGCATGGTCGAGCATAAAGTCTATTTCTGATCATTACTAATGTCTTGATTTCCTTTATTTTCAATTGTTGGATGTCCTGCTGTTGGTCTTAGAAATTAAATTTCGTTTGTTTGGAGTCTTCTTTCGTCTCTCTGTCATCACAATGTCTCACTCCCTCGAAACAGAATTAGCAATGACATGACTTCATAGAACTTTAATACTGTATCTTCCTTTGTTTTATTTTGTAGTGTCTTCATATCTCTCCACTTCAATAGTTAATTATACCCATTTTTTATTTGGACTAAAATTCATATTAAGTGGGATCGTGTATCTTAAATATTTAAACTTAATAACATGTTTCATGAAATATTTTCTATTATTATTTTTGATCTTAATTCTAGAATAATAATAATACAAAAATTGTGTACCTTTATAATAAGTTGATAAAAAAACAAATGAACGGATACAGAGACAAGTAAAATCGTAGACAAATATAAAAAGAGAAAGGTTAATAATACCTTCCACTGCTGGTCTACAGATACAAGTCTAGTAACAGGAAAGATCTGAGCTGCTCTACAAAACGACAGACAGTGAATCGGAAGAAATCACTGATCTAATCTACGACAGTCCAACTTTCTAAGACCTTGGTGTTAATGTAACGCATCATAACGTTGCGAAGGATACATAGTAATAAATGGGGCTAGGATTTCGGTGACCTATAAATCATGCAAAATGTCCTAAAAACAATGCATTTATGACCTAAAAATCTTTCAAAAATGCCCTAAAAATTGATCTTACATAATTGGCCTAGTAGGAAAAGAGGTTTGGTTCTACTTAATATTTAGAGATTAGTAATTAAATTAAATTTTACATAATTTTTTCTAAGTAGTACACTTTAATTATTTTGCCTCATGTAGTTTCCATGTATGATCGTTCACCTCAGTCGACTCAGTCGACTGATTTATGAAACGTATTCTTTTCATCAACATTTCAAAATCGGTTTTCTTTCTTTATAGAACCAAAACATTTTGTTCTATACTTCGTATGAGAAAATACAGTACATAAAATAAATTTTCTTTTGCTTCTTCTTCTTTTTCCTTTCCGTCACATTTTCTTCCATTTGGTCTCTTCTTACTTCAAGATTTAATCTAATCCACACATCATGATAGATGAGATAGATGATTGCAGCTTAATATTATTTTTACAAAGCCTATATTTTGCCCTATTCTCCCCTAGGCCAAACGGTTGCGGGTTCAAACCCAGCAGAAATCGATGGATTTTTCAGGATGCAAAAATCCGGAACGCAATTCCTCCAGGAGAGACTTCAGTCCTTGTGTTCTATGTCGGAGTTTTCCGACACGTTGAAGACCTTCAAGCCTATATTGAACTAAATTTCTCCTCTCTCGCATCCTAGTAATATCTTAGTTGCATACTAGGCAAGCAAATGTAACTAAATTCCTTATAGGTACTAAAACATCCGCTGTAGGACATCTATGTTCTGACTCCTGAATTATTTAGTGGGATGAATGAATGACTGAATTAATTAATTAAAATTCTGTCCTGTGCTGTAAGTAGTGAAAGCAGTTTGCCCTTCCTTCCTCTGTTTCGTAATTAGAATAAATATTTCCAGCTCTTTCCTAATATCTGTATGTCCTGTCTCGTTCACAATACATGTAAGATATTGAATTTTAAACAAAGTACAGTAGAACTTGGTTATAACGACATCCAAGGGACCTTAAAAATTATGTTGTTATAAACGAGTGTCGTAGTAACCGAGATTCACATTATCAATCTAGTTTAGTGGAAAAATGAAAAATAACAAACTTAATTAGACTTCTTTTAGATTTATGTATTGACGTTTAAGCCTACAATGAATATAATAAAATACACGTAGGCCTACAATTATAAATACAGTATTCTGTATTCAAACAGTTTGTTTAGTACTCACCAAACTACTTTACTTAGAAGTGAAGTAATCAGTCATTTTACTCTGTTGTCTTCTACATGCCCAATACACACTTTCTAGGGCTAAATTACGTTCTATGTTGCAATTTCACTGCTCCCTTCCCTAGCTTCATAGACCATGTTCATAATTCTAATGACTTCTAAAGCGTCACTCACTTCTTTTAGTGGCCATACTGCGTTAAAATGCGTGCACTTAGTGAAAACTTCCTGTCGAAACTGATCTAATACCGCATGAATTCGGGCAGGTTACAATGGGGTGGGGAATCCGCCTGCATTCCAGAGGTCTATGACAGAAGGATACTGTAAAGAATTTGTCAGCGTCAGATTTCAACAAAATATTTCTTAAAATACTTTGGTTCTCAGAAAATCTTATTCCAAACTGAGGTTGAAAATGACGTTATATGCGAGGTAGACGCATATACGTTTGTCGTATTAAGCAAGGTAGGAAAGCATGTTTTATGGGGAATTAGTTGGGACCACAGAATATTTGACGTTATAGGCGAGGTGTCGCACAAAACGAGGTCGCTATAACCAAGTTCTACTGTAGTTTTAAAATTAAACAGAATCTTATAAACTGAACCAAACCTATATTTAAACGACTCGACAGCTTATTTGAACTTCAGGATGTCTTTTATTCACATATTCGAAATTACTTTTTTAAAATCACATCCAAGTAAGTTTCCTCCATTTGCAATGCATTAACTGCAGTCGCTCACGGAAATTCGACATAACACGAACCTGTAACTCTGCACTAGCGCTGCCAACTTTACATCAATTTTTTTCCTTCGAGTATTCCTCTGCAGAGCGTAGCTCTAGACGACCAGCAAGGCGACATTCTCTAATGTTAGAGATATTGGTAAGTAGCCTTAGAACATTGCGACTTGGAATTCCATCCCTACAAAATCCTGCCAACCAAAAGTTGAGCCAGCACGACAAAGATATTAGTTTGGAGTGTTGCCGTACTTTATTTTCCACGACACAGACTGATTCAGATTTTGTTAACAACCTTTTAATGAATGATGAAGCCAATTTTTGTTTTCCTGACAGGTTTCGCTAACAAACAGAATCCCAGATTACTCGTCAGCTAAAAATCCATGAGAGACCATTACATAGTGAAAAATTCTCTCACTGACTGAATAATAAGCGAGAGTGGAAGCATAAGATTCGGTGTGAAGTTCGCAACATTTGTCCACAGTTACAGGTTCGTGTCATGGTGAGTTTCCATGAGAAACAGTAGTGGTGCATTGCAACAGGGGAAGCACACCTGAAGAATGTAATCTTTAGAAAGTAACTGCAATTATGTAAATGAAGGAAAACCTAAAATTTAAATAAGCTGTTGATTGTTTAAATACAAGTTTAATTCAGTTTACAAGATTTTAATTAATACTTACTTACTTACTTACTGGCTTTTAAGGAACCCGAGGTTCATTGCCGCCCTCACATATGCCCGCCATTGGTCCCTATCCTGAGCAAAATTAATCCAGTATCTATCCAGATTTTAATTAATTCTAACACAAATTCCCTTAAAGTAGACCTACCCCACCTTGTATAAATATAAAAAGTAGGTACTAATCCAATGTATTTATTATTTCTATTATATTGGGTTATTTTACGACGCTGTATCAACATCTAGGTTATTTAGCGTCTGAATGATATGAAGGTGATAATGCCGGTGAAATGAGTCCGGGGTCCAACACCGAAAGTTACCCAGCATTTGCTCGTATTGGGTTGAGGGAAAACTCCGGAAAAAGCTCAATCAGATGACTTGTCCCGACCGGGATTCGAACCCGGGCCACCTGGTTTCGCGGCCAGACGCGCTGACCGTTACTCTATAAGTGATATTACGGAAGCATGTTATATTAAAAATACCATCATCCATAAAACTTTATAAAACATGAAACAAAACTTTTAAGAGTTGGACCATTGACCCGTTCAGTTCTTATAAAAATACTACAAAAGATAATCGCAGCTAGTAGACTTTTCAGCCAAATGACACAAGGAGCAAATAAAATGACTATAATATAATTATGTTGTAGGATATTTAGAAAAAATAAGAAACAGTTCTGCACATGACTTCTATCATCGATATTCGAGGATATATAGGGTGTCCCAACAAGAACACCGGAATTAATCATATGAATAAATGCAACAAAACAGATAACAGAGCCGCTAAACCAACAAGACAATGGCGCAATGTCCCAAAAATGTCTCGTTGGGTTGGCGGCACTCCTACCTGCTTTGTTGCTTTTATTAATATTATTAAATCCGACGTTCTTGTTGGGACAACCTATACCAGTGTTCCGCAACCGGTGTGCCTCCACAAGGTGAAAGGTGTGACCTATTATTGTAAGAAATTAATAAAATTAATTAAATTTAAATTCATCTCTCTTGTGACACAGCCGCCGAATTAGTGACATGTCCAGTGACATCCAAGACATCATGAAGGAGAAAATAAAGAGCAGTCAAAAGTTCTCACTTCAGATTGACGATATTAGTGGTCACGTAAACCTTTTTTCTACATTCGGTACATTCATGTGGATGTAATTGTATTTTTTTTTTTTTTTTTTTTTTTTTGTGCAGAGAAGTGCCCGAGCAAACAACCGGTGAAGAAATACTTCGTACAACTAAAGAATATGTGGTCAGTAATGAATTAACATGGGAGGATTGCGTTAAGTTTTTCAGATGGAGCCGTTTCTATGAAAGTTTTCGTGGCTAAAGTACGTGAAGTATTATCATAACACACGGAGCGAGCATTGTCTCATTCACCGCGAAGCCATTGTTGCTAAGTCTTTGCCATCTCCTCTAAAAATTGTGATGCACGAAGTAGTAAAAGATAATGTTATTTTATTTTCAACTACATATATGTCTGAACTGGGCTTCTCGACGTTAACTGAAATTAAAACATTAAAAAGGGAGAGACTCAAATCCATCGTTGAAGAAATTAGGCTTGCACTGTCGACAATTCCGCCGCGGATCAGCCACCTGTATGCAGCTAAGCAGGCTCAAGTATCATACTGAAAGTATGAGTAGAGTTACTTACTTACTTACAAATGGCGTTTAAGGAACCCGAAGGTTCATTGCCGCCCTCACATAAGCCCGCCATCGGTCCCTATCCTGTGCAAGATTAATCCAGTCTCTATCATCATATCCCACCTCCCTCAAATCCATTTTAATATTATCCTCCCATCTACGTCTCGGCCTCCCTAAAGGTCTTTTTCCCTCCGGTCTCCCAACTAACACTCTATATGCATTTCTGGATTCGCTCATACGTGCTACATGCCCTGCCCATCTCAAACGTCTGGATTTAATGTTCCAAATTATGTCAGGTGAAGAATACAATGCGTGCAGTTCTGCGTTGTGTAACTTTCTCCATTCTCTTGTAACTTCATCCCGCTTAGCCCCAAATATTTTCCTAAGCACCTTATTCTCAAACACCCTTAACCTATGTTCCTCTCTCAGAGTGAGAGTCCAAGTTTCACAACTATACAGAAGAACCGGTAATATAACTGTTTTATAAATTCTAACTTTCAGATTTTTGGACAGCAGACTGGATGATAAAGCTTCTCAACCGAACAATAACACGCATTTCCCATATTTATTCTGCGTTTAATTTCCTCCCGAGTGTCATTTATATTTGTTACTGTTGCTCCAAGATATTTGAATTTTTCCACCTCTTCCAAGGATAAATCTCCAATTTTTATATTTCCATTTCATACAATATTCTGGTCACGAGACATAATCATATACTTTGTCTTTTCGGGATTTACTTCCAAACCGATCGCTTTACTTGCTTCAAGTAAAATTTCCGTGTTTTCCCTAATCGTTTATGGATTTTCTCCTAACATATTCACGTCATCCGCATAGACAAGAAGCTGATGTAACCCGTTCAATTCCAAACCCTGCCTGTTATCCTGAACTTTCCTAATGGCATATTCTAGAGCGAAGTTAAAAAGTAAAGGTGATAGTGCATCTCCCTGCTTTAGCCCGCAGTGAATTGGAAAAGCATCAGATAGAAACTGACCTATACGGACTCTGCTGTATGTTTCACTGAGACACATTTTAATTTTTATTTACTTTAATATTAATAGTAGAAATATGTACTTTCTGCAGTGAATTAAAGTTCATAAATTGTTAATAAATGCAAGAGTCGCTTTCTGTTTGACAGTAATAATAATAATAATAATAATAATAATAATAATAATAATAATAATAGTAAATTTGATTACATTACGTAATTACATGTATTTTGAGGAGATTAACATTTTGGTGTGCCGTGAGTAAAAAACGGTTGCGGAACACTGCCCTATACCATACTTGAGCAGATAAAACTATTGCTTATGAAGATAAGAAAATTAAATTACTATTCAAGTTATTCTCCAAAAACTCCGATTATGAGGGGAATCGGGTCAGAAACCGCACAGTTCAGTATTTTCTCTGCTGCACTCTAAGTTATTCTAAAATTACAACAGTAAATGCAATGAAATCACAGCCGGTCGTATAATTGGCGCTGTGATTACAAGTCTACAATATAACGAGATGCAAATGGCAAATAAGTTGAAAGAGCTCCATTCATAGAATACAATGAAAGAAAGAGTGTCACGAAGATAACACATACCTTTCCGTTGTAAGTTTTATGCGTATTGCAACAAACCAGTTTCTTTAACAGGTTGCGAATTATATTACTCTTTATAGTTAATTTTCCTCCATTAGTGAAGATACATAAAAATGTAAATCTGCAGTAGAATCACGCTAATCCGAACATGCTAAGAAGAGAGAGAAGGAAGTAAAGAGTATTTGCACTGAAGCACTACTTTCAATGCTACAGTATTTAGAAACTCAAAATATACAACACACACAACTTTATCACTAATGAATGAATTAGACCTTGAAACAGAACAAAGAGGTGGACAGTGAAAGGGGGAGGGGACAAGGCGTGGTTCCTGCTTGTATTCTTGTCCCTGCTTAATCTGAAACTTCGATAATCCGAACAGGCCAATCCCAATCAGTTCGAACTAGCGGGATCCTAATGTAATTATTTAATAGGTATAAAATAAGAACTTTCATTTCTTCGATTGCAATAAAAAGGCATTCTACCTAATCCCTAATCTCGAAGGCGTTCTTTCTTCTTCCTCGATCAGGGTTAGGCATATCTGTTTGTCCCGGTTTCACCATTTCATCACCGATCTCCCAACGTTTCTTGTTTCCACGGGGTTGTACTCTATTATAATTTTCTTTGGGATCCTCTCCACTTGTTTCCGTACTACACTACTTTCGCTACAATCCGTTGTACTCTCAGTTCCACACTGTCATTTCTTACCCGACTGGCTTAAATATGTACATGTAACTACTTTTCACAAATTTACATACAATATCTGTACGTATATTGCAATCATTTCTAACATTATTTCTATAATAATTAATAAAATGCGCATTTCAAAATTATGTGTTATTACTAGGTATAGGTCTCGCAAGAACGGAATACCGACGGAAGGAATGCAAATGAAACATTGCGACAAGGAAGAGCGGGCGACAGGAAAGGTCACGAGATAACTTGAATGATATTCAAGAGTACAGTCGGAAGAGAAATGACATCTATAGAATTAGTCCTGCTTTGTGATAGTTACATTACGACTTTAATTTGTTCCATTGCATGTGAATACGTGTCTTGTATCGCACGGTATTATTTCATTCGTAAACATATGTTGCGCGTTTAATTAGCTTCGAATTTTTCTCTTGCTACGTTCTTTATTTCCACAGCGATGTCCTCATCTGTTCATCTTCTTGGAAGAGACAGTACTTCCATCGGCCGTACCTCTCGCCCTCTCGGCGTCAAAACAGACAGCAACGTCACCATTGCTTTTCGGTAATCATTCCTTGCGCGAGCTATACAGTACGAGACTCTGAAGGGAATTCCTTGCTTACCATTCTGAACTTATGAAATTGTTCAGAATTAGGCTTTCTTACTACAGTCAGAGTGAAAACCTAAAAACTCATATTACGAAGTTGTGTTTCAGTGCTTCATCCACGCGTAAAAATGTTTTACAACCAAGCAGTACAATGAAGTCTCTTCGTTTTTCATAAAAGGGGGTAAAAATATTAGCCAATCAAAGGCCATTTATTACGTTTGTACGTACTGTATACTACGTTATTGGTCTTCTTTGCCCGCCTCTACCTCGGCGATGCAACCAATGGCGAGCGATGAACTCAAGGGACTCGTAGACAGAGGACGTGGTGTAAGCAACCAGGTGAGTACAAACACTATTTACTGTTTTAATACTACTTATTGCTGAGGATGATATACTTGTCCTTAAGCGCTGGAGGGACCACGCAGCAGATTTCTTACAAGTTTAAATTTATTTTTTTGTCCGAGTAAAATATTTTTGTCGTTAATATTAAAACAATTATTTTATTTGAAGGAGTTACCACTGTAATTATTTACTCATATATTTGTATGTGTTACTAAAAAATCTTCTCAACTTGGCGCGCTGAGAGCTCTTAACCAACTGAGCTATGACAGGGTCCGATCCACAGCGCTAGCCGAACTCTCCTCCTTCGTATAGTCAATGGCCTTACTACCTATATTTTAGACCAGCCCTGGGCATAAGAGGGAAAGTGGAAGGGACGCAAAAACCCTTGCCCATGTCCTTACACCGCCTTATAAACAAACCCAGAGTAAAGCTCTGTGCATCAGTGGTGGATTGTAGGCGACCATCGAGAGCCGGAACACAGTATAAGAAGAATCAGTAGGGACAACTCTTGTCGGCACCTTTGATGTTGTTGGTACTAAATTCAAGCTCAGTAAGGTCTAGTTCTCAATGAATCCAACTATGTCGCTAGTATCAAACCACTATCAAAATATTAGTACAATATTTATTTATTTTATTGGTCAGTAATACGAATAATCTTGTACGTATATTATCCATCATTAATATTATGTCGTTAGGAAGTCAAAATACTTATATCCATTGTTGACGTTCATGTTCGCACTTCACCGCAACGGACGCCATGATGTATTATGTTGTACTTGGATCAATTTCACCAACATAAGCCTCAAACAGTGACTTGAACGTTAGTGTCAATTAGTGAATATTTTCATGATGATTGCATACGGAAGTAATTATTATTATGGTTATATTGCCATTCCTTTGCCTCATGCCTTTAAAATTGTTAAAAGTGAGTAATGAATGTTTTCAGTTAATATTAAATTATGCCAGCCCTGTTGCAGATGGAGATCCATCTGGTGGAGGTTCCAGATAATACACCCGATTTCGTGACATGCGCACTCAGAATTTGTTCCCACGAAAAAGCTTAGGTGTCTTTACTGTAGGTTCTCTATACTGTGGCCGGAAGTTCGTAAAAGCCAGATACAATCCGTCCCTGATCTTCCTGTTCGTTAGTCCCGCACCAAAACAACTGTTTCAGCCTGGGAAGGTGGAGCGGGGAGATAAGGGTGGTCTGTAATGACACAATCGAGCTAATAGCGCCCAAGCCTGTTTCAGACACATGACTTTATGGCCATTTTCAACAACAGTTTTAAATCAACACACTGAGGGGTCCTGGGTTTGACTCCCAATGCCCGAACGAACTTTTCTCCATTAATAGTATTTAGGTGATAACTAAACAAAGTCATGGAATACACAATATTCAATAGAGGACGGCGAGGTCCTAATAAATATCTTCTTAAAGTTACATGCAGAAATGGAATTTCACAATGCAAAGCTGGAAGAATTCTGGATACAATGGAAACCAGAAAAAAAAAATTATCCCGCGTTGTAAGTCCATGAGTAATTTTCCTGAAGCCAACAAATGACCAAGACCTATTTACAAGGCAGGCAGTTCAAATTTATCAGCTTACCTTAAAACGATGAGTACTCTGCAATCAACAATGTTAGAAGGTTCTGTATGAAACATAAGGCGCTTCGGATCCGTCTACCTTAAGTATGGTATGATGCACAGCCACGTATCAGGTTTTCCTGAAACAACACAAGAAATAAATTACGCTCTGCAGCTTAACAGTGTGAATCTACATGGAATTACAAGTGAAAGAATCATTGACCTTCCTTGCACTGAAACAAATGACAAAACATATCAAATTAATTTGGTCAGTCACCTAGACCAGTGTTCCGCAACCTTTTTCTATTCACGGGAAACTCTAGACCAGCGTTTCTCAAACTATGGTCCGCGGACCACCTGTGGTCCTCGAGGTGTGCCCTTGTGGTCCTTCAAAAAAGACAGAAGAAAAAATAAAATTCAACGAATTGCGTATCACATTATAGCCGAAAATTTCAGAGTTTGTAAATGACACATGGCAATCGCCTTTCACATTTTCTCGCTTTATGAAATTTATTTACCCTACCCGTCTATCAACTTCCCACTCTACTCTCAGCAACAAAAGAGGGATTTAAAGCACTATCAACGTGGTGTTTCTCGCCATCTTTTCCGTGCACATCTGGCGCTGTGCCAGTAACACAGCTAGGGACCATCGGAATTCATAACAGGATCAAAAAAGTATCGAACCTTTTCATGTATTGATGACTTTCTTAATAGTTTTGCCGACACCCAGTCTGCACATTGAAATGGTCACGTACTGTATGTAGTACACCAATAATAGAACATGGAAAATTGCATCTTTACTTGTTAAAAATCGAGCATGTTTCTGCATTAATTTTTTTTTCTGTTTTTTCCAGATGGCGATATAAGAAATTTTCTTCTATTAATATTAACTTAATTAGTTAATATTAATATAAAATTAATTGAAATAAATTAATTATTTTTACATTAAAATATAAGTATACTGGTATTAAAATATGCTATATAAATGATAAATTGGCTTCCGAAGGAAACAAGAGTAAGGTGGTCCGCGGAACTGTTCTGACTTGAAAAAGTGGTCCCCACTTCAAAAAAGTTTGAGAAACACTGACCTAGACTCAACACGGCACACTAAAATGTTAAGCCCCCGAAAAACATATAATGTGACTCTCTTAATATAATTACTTAATGTAATCAAATTTTGTATTATTATTATTATTATTATTATTATTATTATTATTATTATTATCATAATCATTATAACACAAAAATAGACTCTTGAATTTATTAACAATTTATGAACTTCACTGTAGAAAATACACATTTCTATGACTAATATTCAAGTAAAAAACTCTCCTCATATCTTCAATATGATACTTGAGCCTGCTTAGTTGCACACAGGTAGTTGATCCGTGGCGGAATTGTTGACAGTGCAAGCCTAATTTCTTCATCGATGGATTTGAGTCTCTCCTACTTTGATGTTTGAATTTCAGTTAACGTCATGAAGCCCACTTCACACATATAATATATGAAGTTAAAATTGGTAATAACATATTAACTGCCATCTCGGAGATAACCGGGTATTCAGTCCTTATCAAAATGAATACTTTCACTGTAACTGTAATAATAATAATAATAATAATAATAATAATAATAATAATAATACAGATACATACATACATACATACATACATACATACATACATACATACATACATACATACATACATACATACATCTTATTAAAGTCGCAGAAGACGAAGTCTTGTGATTTCATAGCTGCCACTCTCACGTAACAGAAAGCAGTTTGAGAAAAGATCGATTCTGTCCTATGCGCTATGCCAATACACATTTTCCAATGAAGCGTGGTGAAATGGCCCAGTCCTTAAAGGATGAAATAGCGATGGAGTCGTAGATAATGTAAATATCTTAATGGATTATAATGTGGACTAGTTCGAGGCACTGCTATTCTGGAATATTATGTGCATACAGTAGAAACAACAGTTATTAAATTCTGAATCATATAGGTCACATCATCATCATCATCATCATCATTGGCGCTACAGCCCTTGGTGGGCCTGGGCCTCCCTTATTAATTGTCGCCATCAATCTCTAGAATCATATAGGTTTAAACAGAATAAATACCAGTTCAAGATAACCAACGTATCAGTAACGCAAAGATATCCCGTGACGCCGTACGATGTACTGGATAATGGTGATACAGCTCTCATCTTCTTTCACCTCTTCATGAGGTGGTAAGCAAATTAAAAAAAGGAAACCCTTAGTACCCATTTCGATAAAGTTAATATTTTGTGTTTTTTATTTCAAACAGAGACACTTACTTACAAATGGATTTTAAAGAACCCGGAAGTTCACTACCCCTCACAATATTACCTTCCCATCTACGTCTCGGCCTCCCCAAAAGTCTTTTTCCCCTTCGGCCTCCCAACTAACACTCCATATGCATTTCTGGATTCACCCATAAGTGCTACATGCCCTGCCCATCTCAAACGTCTGGATTTAATGTTCCTAATTATGTTAGGTGAAGGACATAATACGTGTAGTTCTGCTTTGTGTAACTTTCTCCATTCTCTTGTAACTCCATCCCTGTTAATCCCAGCACCTTATTCTTTAACACCCTTACCCTCTGTTCCTCTCTCAAAGTGAGTGTTCAAATTTTACAACCATACAGAACAACCGGTAATATAACTCTCTTATAAATTTTAACTTTCAGAGACTAGATGACGAAAGCTTCTCAACCGAATAATAGGAGCCATTTGCATATTTAGGCCTATTCTGCGTTTAATTTCCTCTGGAGTGTCATTTATATTTGTTACTATTGATCCAAGCTATTTGAATTATTCACCATTTCAAAGGATAAATTTCAAATAAAGACACAATTATTAAATAAATCATGTGCATTATTCCGAATAAACTGACTCGAAACTGAATATGCATATTAATACCAACTATATTATTATTATTATTATTATTACTATCATTATTATTATTAATATTATTATTATTATCATCATCATTATTATACTAATTTTAAAGAAACAACCTTAAAGTAAATATAACTATTAAGAAGATGAAGATAAATATTTGAGCCGTTCAGAGCAAAAGTGGTGTAAGTCAAAATTGGGTGATGAGGTTTAAAGTAAAAATTCTGTAAAATACAGCGCAAAGTAGCAATGAATATGTCCTATCCACTGACTACTAATAGTTTAAATAAACTACATATTAATTGTTACTTTGCGCTGTATTTTACAGAATGTTTACTTTAACCCTCATTACCCATTTTTGACTTACACCACTTCTGCTCTCTGCTCTAGTGATGAGTAAAATCTGAACCTTCCTCGCAGAATAAAAACTGAAAATGTTAGAATACATTAAGTTCATCAGTTATGTTACCATGACTGTTTAATTGCAAATAATAATTGAAGTAGATTGAAATTAGTTGTATTATATTTATTAGCGTTCCATGATATTCACACATTGTTTCACAGCTAGAATATGGAACAAGTCAAAAAACGTAACACTACTATGAAGTCTTAATTCATAGTCACAGTCTAGTTGAAATATATACAGAAGATGTTTACAATATAGTCTACTAGTAGCCTACAACACAAAGTTTTAGTATCAATTTCATGAAGCGCTGTTGAATGTCATGAATTCACCGACAGAATAGAAGGCGTGAGAAATTAGACACTTCTTTAATTTGGCTCTAAACAATTTTATGCTTTGAATTTCATTTTTTATATCGATAGGGAGGCTATTAAAAATTTTTACTGCCATATAACGCACTCCTTTTTGATAGCAGGATGAAGTATGGAAGTCAATTTTTGACACGTATTTATGCTATGAACTGTTGAATAGTTACAAAGTTTTCACGATTACATATGACGAAGATTATTAATGAAAAAATATACTGACAAGCCATGGGCATTATTTGTAGTTTTTTTTTTAAATAGTCCTACACTATTACCTACATTTGGGACCTACTATTATTTTAATTACTCTTTTTTTAAGTAGAAACTGTTTTAGTTAAATAAGCCTATTAATGAAACGAATAATTTTATTACTGACCTGCTGGGGCAAGAATATCCAAAATGGCCAAGATTATACCTAAATCAGTTTATTAAAACAAATTCAGAACTAGAACGGTAACCTTAGTAAAAATATTTTCAGTACCTAAGATAATTAAATGTTATATTTCTCTAAATTGCAGCTGGCTACGAACTGGAAGGTCCGGGGTTCAATCCCAGGTGGTGACAGGATTTTTTCTCGTTGCCAAACTTTCAGAACGGGCCCGAGGTTCACACAGCCTCCTATAAAATTGAGTACCGGGTCTTTCCCGGGGGTAAAAGGCGGTCAGAGCGTGGTGTCGACCACACCACCTCATTCTAGTGCCGAGGTCATGGAAAGCATGGGGCTCTACCTCCATGCCCCCCAAGTGCCTTCATGGGATGTTACGGGGATACTTTATTTCTTTAAATTGACATTGTCCATTAACTTTTTGGTACAGATATTTTTCCTTTTTTTTTTTTTTTTCGGCTAGTGTCTTTTTCCGGTTCTACTTATAACCCATAATAATTTTACTTATATCACTTGTCTTTACTCCTAGTATATTATAAGGTAACTGGAACCGTACCAGCACGAGCATTTGCTCTTTTGGGTATAAACCGTATATTTGAAATGTGTATGTGTAATTTTGAATTTGAATAAATTTCATACGTCATATTATCTCTCTCTCAAAAAACAAGGAAAAACATTTATCTGGACTGCATTATTATAATATGGAAGCACAAGTTGGTAAAGTGAAAACAAAGAAGAGAATTTCTTAGAAGCCATAAAAAATACGGATGTTAAAAATGAGCTACAGAGATAATTGTCAGAATTGAAGTTTTAAAGAGGTTAAATGAAAATAACACATTAATGAAGAAATTAGAGAAAATAAGAATAAAATTCATTGGTCATAAAATCAGACATAACATGTTATTAGTTATTACTAGCCGTACCCGTGCGCTCCGCTGCACCAGTTAGAAATAAATATAAAGTAATTACATAATTAAAATAGGACGTTTGATCCAGGGAACATTCGGGTTTGATAGAAGGATAAATCGTTTATTATGTTACTTAATTTAAATTGTATTAAAAAAATTAAAATGCGATCATTTTGATCCAGAGACCACTCATTTGGTCATAAAAATTATAGGAAACGAATGTACAGAATAGCCTATCAAGTTTTCTGTGCATAAGAAGCTATTTTAATCTTACCTGTCCTCGATTCACTCAGAAGTTACTGTAATAACATTATAGCATTATGTCCATCTAGAGAAACTACACTTTCCAATGGTGAAATAATAATTAATTATACGAATCGGTTAATTTAGCTTCCGATATTACTTCATACAAACACAGAAACATTCTCTGTAGGCTATCTTTCATAGCTTTGGATTGTTTCTGACCAAGGCCCCTTATAGACGAAGTCATTTGTTTTTTAATTCATTACACGGCCTTAGATGGCAGTTATTTTAATTTTAAAACTCATTTATCTCATTATATATCAGTCCTATCACAATGTTGTAAAGAATAAAACTTATCGGAAATCATTTTTAAAGAAACTTTTGTTATGTAACATTTTTCACAAAAATCAATAATAAGCGACATATTTCGATTTATTTAATTCAGGTCCCCTTATAACCCCCCTTTTAAATAAAGTATTTTGAATGCCATATAGCCTAAAATCTAAGTTGCAACGAACTTAATTTATATTCCAATTTTCATATAAATCGGTTCAGCCATTATGGTGTGAAAAGGTAACAAACATACAGACAGACATACAAACAAAAATTTCAAAAATGCGATTTTCCGTTTCAGGGTGGTTAATTATATATGTTAGGACCAATTATTTTTGGAAAATCGAAAATTACCAGAAAAATTTCGGCTACAGATTTATTATTAGTATAGATATTGGAAGGGACATACGTACTTGACTAGAAAGGAGGAAGATAGAGATGAAACCATATCACTAGGAACAACAGAAAAAAAAAAGACAGCAGACAATGAGAAACACGGTGAAAGTAAGACGAAGACTTTGGAATTGATTGATTAATTATCCAATAGTTTCTGACAAATCGTTGTACACAGAAAGAATTGCCAAAGCCACTTTATCGGTATCAGGGGTAGTTAAAACGTGTATATACGTTAAAATACCAGAATCGATGTTTGCACCAACACAATATTTATTCTGCGGATAGTCTAATGAGAAAGTAAAAAATGTGACACGTGTTATAAATGTGGCGGACAGAGAAATACATTTCACCGTAGTGGGAATTGTTGCAGTGTCTCCCGCTGCATCAAAATATGAAACGCTTCACCTAGCGCTCAAACACAGAGGGAAAGGTTATGCGTACTTCTTGGGCAACAAAATGTATATTATTATTATAATAATCCTAAGGGAGGAGCACTCCATCTATCCAGGGAGGCTGGCAGCCTGAGCCACAAAGGAAAAGTTTATAAGAGAAGAAAAAGACAGAGCTATGAAGCAAGGTCAAGCCAATGATTCACGACAGCCTTATTGCTGATTATTATAATATCAAGCCGTCCATCTCAATCCACTCTCTCTGGCTCTAGCTAGCTGGATAATATTTTTCCAAAAGTGTAATTACTGTACAGCTCGCTTATTGTAATTTGCATCGCTCATGTTACCTTCGGGCGGATTTCTATGATAGATGCCCCCGCCCATACATTCTTATTGTGATGAGAGGGGGGGGGGAAGTACAAGAAAATGTCTGAGAATCACGCAGCGTTATCATAAGTTGTACTTTATATAATTGGACAGAGGGTGGAGTAGAATAATTGCTTAGAAACTATGCTGACTTCTGTAGCTGGCTCGCTGCAGCTCCGGTAGGTTATACTGTACTATAAATGCAAGCGAAATTATTATCGAGTCTGTAAAGTGGTACACATGCTGGAACCCAACTTATTCAATATGTAATTTCAAAGTGGGCGGAATATATAAAAGTTAACATTGAGGCATTCGGTTACGAAGGAGAAAAATATGCACCTAACGTATATCTATAATAACGTATGAGGAATAATGCGAAAATTCGAGATCTTCCATGACGTATGTATGCTAATCAACACACATGCTGTTTCACCGTTCTCTTCCCAGATTGCAAAGGAGAGGAGATTACAGCAAAGTAAAACCGCATTCTTTATTACATTATCTATGCAAAGGCCAGACCAATCACACGGTGCCGCACGCTACTCCGCGGTCCCACCCTGTTACTGCTACTTACAACGAGCCATTCTTCCACTGGTAAACCACTAGCAGAGCGAGCGAGTCGAGGGAGACTGTGAAAAGAGGATTAAGATACATGACCAAGGAGGGAAAAGAAGAAAAGATGCCGGGAAGTAGGAGGGGTTGAAAAGAAGTTAAAAAAGAGAGCATTTGAGAGAGAAATCACTTGTTGATCGGCTGGCGCCCCTCAACAACACGGCGCGGAGCGGTAAAGGAAGAGCGATGTGCCACACAAGACCCCAATTAGTGACGCCCAGTTAGCTGTGTGCAGGATTTTGTGGGGACGGGCGAAATCACGTTTCAGTGGCGTGCTGATCCCTATATTTCATGGCGCGGTGCTCTAATTATTTGGAGACTTGCAGGAAGGATCCCGCACTATGCAAATCGTAACGACACATGAAACCCGGCATTACACAGAGAGCAATCGGCACGGCCAAGGCATGGCACTCTCAACGAAAGTGCCCATTTGAATTTTAATGCCGTTAATACAGTTTTCCGACAATTACATCGTCCAGCCTTCTGGTAATACATAATTTTAAATACATAATTATTCCGTAATAGTTATACGAGTATAAAATTAATGACTGTTGCTCGGACATACCAATATTTTCCGCACGTCAAATTTAATAAAATATATTCCATAGCGGTACCGATAAAACCGACCTTGTAGCGAGTCCGTAAGAGAAACAACGACCTGCATGCAAATCACTGTTACACTTCCTTCGAGATACGCTGTTGCCTGCAGTCTTGACCTTTCAGAAAAATGCACCACTCTAAACAACAAAACGCAGTACTGGACTGAATTAATATTAAATTTGTCACATAACGTTTCATTTTATGAAAAGGGATTCCTCTCCATAATTTCCTGCTGACCTTTTGTAAATTACGTAATAAAGTCACGATTTTCTTAAACTATTTGTCGATAGGCTACATGTACCTTCATACAGCATGTCAGACAAACACCGAAAACTACGATAACTGGACTTACATTATATAAAATAGGTACACGTTATTTCTAAGAAGATAATTAACTGATTAACTAGCGGACATACTCGTGTTAATTATGTAAGATTTGTGCGGCTTACAGCTGTTTCAGTGCTTCACGCACCATCCTCAGAGCCTATTAGATCACGGCGTCATCTCGAACTTCTCTGCCTGTTATGTGGGTGTGTTTGATTGTTGAAAGGTGTTGAAGAGTGAAGTCAAATAGTGTGTGTGTACTGAAATTGATCTGTGTGTTGAGAATTTGATCGGGGTGTGTTTTAGTGTGTTTGTATATTTCGTATTGTTCTAGTGTGTTGAGTTTTTGGTTCTTGGGTTGTATGTGTAGGATTTCCATGTCCGTATTTATGTTACTGTATGTATGGTTAGCATTGGTTATGTGATCGGCGTATGTAGATGTATTGTGTCCTCTGGTTACAGCTTTAATGTGTTCTTCGTAGCGTGTTTGGAATGATCTGCCTGTCTGTCCTATGTAGAACTTATCGCAACTATTACATGTGAGTTTGTATACACCTGTGTGGTCGTATTTATTTGTTTGTGTTTTTTGTGTGTTGAGATGTCTTTGTATTGTGTTTTCTGTTCTGTATGTTATGTTCTAATAGTTGCGATAAGTTCTACATAGGACAGACAGGCAGATCATTCCAAACACGCTACAAAGAACATATTAAAGCAATAACCGGAGGACACAATACATCTACATACGCCGATCACATAACCAATGCTAACCATACATACAATAACATAAATACGGACATGGAAATCCTACACATACAACCCAAGAACCAAAAACTCAACACACTAGAACAATACGAAATATACAAACACACTAAAACACACCCCGATCATATTCTCAACACACAGATCAATTTCAGTACACACACTATTTGACTCCACTCTTCAACACCTTTCACCAATCAAACACACCCTCATAACAGGCAGAGAAGTTCGAGATGACGCCGTGATCTAATAGGCTCTGAGGATGGTGCATGAAGCACTGAAACAGCTGTAAGCCGCACAAATCTTACATAATTAACACGAGTAAGTCCACTAGTTAATCAATCAATTATATTCAAGTGTTAAAAGTAGTGTACGCAAGATTCAAAATGGATTCTAAGAAGAATTTACTTCACCAGTATCATATCTGACTTTTGTGAAATTGTGCAAAGAGTACAAAAATGACGATAAATTCTCACAACTTAAACGTCTCCAATGAATCGTTTGCAGAGAACCTATTTCTACAGTCACTTATAAAATCTTTCTACCATAAAGAGAAACATTCCTCCGCATATTTTTTGCTGAGCTCTTGCTATTAACCTAGACGATAATAGTAAATTATGTAATAAAGTTACAATTTCCTTAATTTTTTTTAGAGTCATACATTTTCATATAGTATGCAGGTTGCTATTCAGAATTACGTAATCTAGATTTTAAGCATTATATAAAATAGGCGCATATTATTCTTAAGAGGGGTTACTTTGCCACTGACATCTGTTACAGGCCTAAGTTGAGTGATGCGCATATTATCGAAATGACAAAAAAAAAATTCCAAACGCTTCCATATCGTTTATAGAGCACACAAATCAAGCTACAATTTTAGCACCTGTCTGCACAGCTACTTCCAAATGCGGCATCCAGCTGTACACGCAAGAACTAAACGGATGTATTTCTTATTGATCTAAATGAGGGAGAAAGCAAAGGTGCATTGTATAAAGGGGTGTAGATTGGACTTTTTTCATTGCTGGTAATGAATAAAGAATTTCATGACGTTTCGAAGATTGGTACTATCTTTGTCTTCAGTTGAACAAAATACAGGATAAGGATAGTGTCCTATTTATCGTGGGTCTATGTTCGTCACACTTTTACAAATTTGGGGCGAAGTTACTTCCTGCAAGTAACCACAATATTTGGTGCTTCGATGTAGCTGAATAATATAGCACCTAAAATTATTCTAATCCAATTAAGAATACATATTATATAAAATAATATAGGTGTCAAACATTTTACTTTATTTTTTCCACCGGTGTGCTTTTGGGTTTGTAATATCTCAATATTTGAGCTTAAATGTATTATCAAATGTACAGATTTGGTAGTTGTTTTGACGAATTCCAGCATGCGGTTCGAATAAACATTTAAAAGTATCAAACTAACACAGAATATGACCTGAATAATGCAATTTATTGACATGCAATTATTTTTTTTAATTACACATTTCAAGAAACACCCTCGGTGTTTTATGGTTTGTTGCAATCTTACCCGAAAATTGTTCATAACACGTTGGTTCTGAAAGTTTGGCAGAACTGTAAAATGAAATGAGAGCAGCAACAATCAAACGTTATCTAGTACAGACCGATTATTTAGTCCTGACAGCTCAGCGACGCGAAAGAGGGGAAGTAATAGGAGTAGTGGGGAGAGCTCCTGAGTAGAGATAAGGGCGAGCGGTCGGTAAAGGAATGCAGTACAGCTTAATTGACTAGAAACATACCGCTCTACTGCACGCATGACATCCGATCGCTCCGACGGCAAGCGAGAGACTAACCCAAACACCCCTTGGCGAAACTAAATGGACTCGCATGACCCAGGCGCACAACGCCGGCGACTGTCAGGACTAAATAATCGTGTTGTACTGCATGAACGGCCAATACACAGCGAAGGCGATCGTATAGTGTTCTGTTTCTGCTAGGTCCGATTGTATAAACCATTTAATCTTAGATCAGAGGTTAAATTGATCCTTGTTTCAGCTGAACTTGGAATTTTGTGTTGTATAAAGTCTAATCTGAGATTAATTTGTCTCAAACTAAAGTCAACTTTGACTGAAGAAATTTCTCCGATTAAGTTAGATGATCCAAGTTCAGTTATTTCTTTTCTGTTTGAAATATACGAGTCACAGGTTGTGCAAATAAAATATCCATTATTATTAATATTAATAGATATGTTAGGTACATTTATATATATATTTCTTTCAATTTCTTGCCTTAATACACAAACAGTCTTATATTTTATAAGGCTCTATCGTGTTCAGCAGTATCAAATAACATAAGCTATGTTTATAACAACCATTAATTATTAATGGATATGATAGATACATTCATAAATGTTCAATTAACTATATTACTAAACGAAAACTGTCGTTTTATAAAGCTTTGTTATGTTTAGCAGTATCAAACACCATACCATGATACCAACTTGGAGAAGTCAAACTTCTTCTTATTGTCCGCCATTATTTACATTGCACAAAAAAAAAACATTGTCTCCAACAGAGTGTAATACGGAAAGTCGCCAAAAAATAGTTGTAAAGTCGCTAGATTTCTCATTATCAACAAAGATAGATTAAATTTGGTCACTATGGGGTGCTAAAAAGGTCACTAAATCCCTATTTAAGCAATATAAAAGTTAAAAGAAATTGTTGTTGAAAAAGAGTTAAAGTCCCTAGATTGGCAACACTGAACAACCTGTATAACATGGTCCGCGCATCACGTATTTCACCTGTTTATGCGATGTTGACAAATCCTTTTCACGTGAACTCAGATTGCATTTGAACCAAGGTAATTTGATCGAAGAAAAGTTTTATACAATAGAAGAAGTGTCTGAACTCGGTTCACTTTTCGATCTTCGATCAAAGTTGACCTTTAGTCAGGGAGTTTTATACAATTGGGCCCTAGAGTCTTCAGTCATCATTGATCAGTACATTTTTTTTTTCAAGACGAAAATGAGACATTATAGTGAGTGGTGAAAGATATCGGCAAATGTTACAGTCATGTGCATTAAGCATGGTTTCAAAAGGACGGGACTACAGCCCCTACTACCAGAGACACTGCGATTGTTGGGAAATATTTTCCTCGAGTGCTTATTTTCTAGATATGGCGATATTAACTGACCGATCTGCAGATTTTTTTCAGCGGATACCTCAAAGAAAGGCTGTTTCAAACCACACCACACTATATCAATGATCTGAAGGATACAGGCAGAAGTCCCAGATTTATTGCAAGGTGTAATGAACAATTTCGGGGTAATATTACAACAAACCGTAAAATAGCGAGGGAATCACTTGAAAAGTGTAATTTTCAAAAAATAACATGCCAATGAAGTGCAATATAGGACTACATATAAGTAGCCTATATGCAACAGTTAGTAAAGCCTACATACAACCTGATTCTTTAAATACATACGAATCTGAAGGGCTATAAAGTCTTTTAACAGTTTGGTTACACTTGTGAAATTTAAACGGCGGAGAACAGTGGCGTAACCGCTCACAAACATAAGTGAAACAGTCAAGATAATATATTCTTAGCAAACAAACGTTTAAATCTTACACAATTTTCTTTCACAACTAAGTGGACACGGCTACTTCAAAACCTTAAAAGCCAAGAAAGAGATGGGAGCTCCATGATTTGAATAAATATATAACGGCATCCACACGTAACTCCACATATGGTGCAGAAAATGCTACAGACTGGAAACCAGAAAGCGCCGATACAATTATTTGAATATATAAAAGTATGACTATATACCAGGGACCGTCAAGTGACTACACTCTCGTGCGTACGTACAAACCCTCAAGCCCTGACGTACGGCTGCGGGCAAGGGTAGCTGCTTCCACAGTGGCGGAGCTAAGAACTTGTATGTGAACCAAATTTGTGATAAGAATGTAAATTAATTTCAGCTTTTAATTGAAGCACGCTTTCACTGTTAATTGCACTATACTGAAAAACAGTACTCTATACAATTTTGTACAGTTAACTACATACGAAACAAATTTTTGCATGTTTGCACAATAATGAAACAAAACAAAATATAGACTTTTATACAGATTAATATACTGTTTGTCTTCTTCTCATTGCTATACAATTCAATTAACAAAATAAAACAACAGTACAAACGTTGTTATTCAAATACAATTCTCTAATAATAGTACTTTTTCTTAAACATCAGAGATCCGCTGCGATTTTTGCAGTTTTCTGTTAGTAAGCAGCTATTTAATTCTTGGAGCTATTGTTTTAGTACCAGCCAATCACAAACATGCTTTCAATTGTTCATCACTTAGTTGTTTCTGTGACGTGACTTTGTAAACTTCATTAAACAAAACAGTGTTTCGCATACGTAGGTTGTCCCGAACATTTACAACGTTCTTGCAGCAAGATTGTACTGTTTAGGAAACCTTTCTCGTGGAAAACAAGTATAGAAATGGTTAATACTTTTTCTGTTTTGATACTTATCCTTTAGCTCAATATCGCTTTGTAAATCAAATATTTCTAATTGTAGTTCAGCAGGAATATCCAGGACACTCACTGAAAAAGATATTGCAAATATCTTAAATTGTTGTTCAAGATCTCTAATATCCTCAAATCTACGTTCGAAACTTCGCACAATTGTTGCATTATTCTTATATATTCTTTCATGTCCAAGGCTTCTAACAGGTTTCCCATGTACATCCATAAATAATGCAGTTTCATTTCTAAGTGCGAGAAAACGTTCCAGAATTTTTCGACTTCACCACCTTACCTCGGTATGGTAGAGTAAATCCTCATACTGTTAATACCATCAAGCAGTGCCCTGAAGTCCCTGTGATTGAGTCCTTTAGACCTTATGAAATTAATTGTTCGCATAACAACATCCATTACATTGCTAAGGTTCATGTTTTTAGCACATAAATATTCCTGGTGCAAAATGCAGTGCACCAGTTCCACCACTGATAGACTGCAGTGTACAAGTGTACTGCCCGCAGTGGAAGCCGTAAGTAGGCCTGTACGCCCTCTCGCGATCTTGACTCGACTTGGCGGAGCCTGCTATATACAAAACCAAGTGAGGCGTGTAGTTGCAAAATCAGATACATCACTTTTTTTTTTTTTTTTTCGAAAATGAGTTAATGTTATAATTAATATCTTCATATGATTCTACAATCGCTATAGCACTGTTATGCTCCAAAGCCAGATACATCACATGGATTTGTATGATGAAAATAATATTGGTTGCAAATCCTTGGTTTCTTGCAAATGTTTTTCCTTCATACTGAAAAATTATGTTTTAGTGATGTAGCTGATTTTGCAACTAAATGCCTCGAAGTCGATGCTGTTTGGGAAAAGGGAAATAAGTCATAAAAATGAGTTTTGAGATAAATGAAAATTAAACTTCAGACCCTTATTGCAAATAGTTTTTTACGCAAATAAAACACATCAAATGAAACTATTCTCTTATTTTTTGCACACCCACTTGTAGAAGTTAACTTGAGTAATCACCTGGGGAACAAAACTCCATTTGCAACAAAAATTACAACCCCCTTTACCCCACCATCGCATTATACCTGTAATATTTGAGATGTTAGCTCCGCCTAAAGTTATCTTGAATTGTTTCCAAGTATGATGTCTCAAATTGCATGGGATCGAGGTTAAAGGGAAACTTGAACTATTTAAAAATGCATTAAAATTTAATACATTTTTAATAACAAAGTAATACTGATACATAATATTATGCAAAAATCCAAAAGAACTCGCATTCTGAAGAATACAGTGAGTGTTTGAAATCATATTAACGATAAGATCTTTCGGCCAGTTCCGTCTCAAAAACGTTCACACCATCCTTTCAAGGGCCGACCCAAATTGCTCTTTCCTGTAAGACTACACCGAAAGGCAGCCGAATTCTCTCTCCACTTTATCATTCAACTATAGCTGCAATTGATTTGACATTCAATTCTTGTCTGACAGCGATACTTCTTTTATGATCTAATAATGTATATCCTGCTTCAAAACGAAGGAATCTCATTTCTGATGATTCAATTCGCCTTAGTTGATCTGAAGTTGGTGTCCAGCTTTCGTATCCATGTAATATAAATACGATGACTTCGTACAGTTTTAGCAATGTTTTCTTTCGCACTTTTATGTTGTAAGTTCGTTGTATTGTGCCACAACACGGCATGAATCTATGCAATAGATCTTTTATAGCCAAAATGATATCCTAGATAACTGAACTCAGTTATGTGTTAGACTATCTTCCCATCTATGACGATTTTAGCCCTACAGGTTTTATCCCTTATTTCATTTGTTGAAATTCCTATACCGTTTTCATTAGCAACCTTGCTTACTATTTATATACAGCTTTCCGAACTTCGTTCTCCGATCTCTTTATAACGAAGCTGATAATCAGCAAAGAATTAGATATTAAAATTGGTTGTCTGTAGTTAAAATGTTCTTAGGATAATGAGCCAATTTTTAACGACCTCGTCAATATAAATATTAAAAAGCATGGGTGAAAGAGGACATACTTGTCTGACTCCATGGTTAATGTCAGCTGCAGCTGTACCATTTTTCAGGATTCGAATTTTTATTTTATTATTATTTATATACAGAGTGGACAATAAGTATGGAATATTGCTAATAACTTCTAAAATTTTAATTTCACAAAAAACTGTTGGAGATAAACCATGAGATATGACTCCAGCGTTAAAAAAATTCGTTGACAGTAAACTTTATGTTTTTTAATTGGCACCCTATATTAAAATTTACATATTCCGAATCTCCATTAAATTTTAGGTATGAACATGTAGAAATTTTACCCATTCACCCGTTTCATGTATTTTACCTATTTATTAAACTTGTTTCGTGGACTTCAAACTTGACACAAATAGTCTGAGTATGTAAAATCATGTTGAGAAGGCCATAAAACTAAACAAAACGCAATCACTAACCAAACTTGACAACAGGTGCTCAAAATGAGAAACATTTACAGCCAAACAACGTCCCAGTCTGTCACGGAAACAAGTTTTTCTCACAGTTACACGACTGATCTGGTCCATCTCATATCTACAATGGACTATTTCCAAGATTGACATGGAACATTGTTTGGCTGTGAATGGTTCTCATTTTGGGCATCTGTGGTAAAGTTTCTTTAGTCATAGTGTTTTCTTTACATTTATGACCTACTCAGCATGATTTTACATAGGCTATACTTATTTGTCTCATGTTTGAAGTCCATGAAAAAAGTTTAATAAATAGTTAAAAGACCTGAAACGGGTAAATGGGTAAAATTTCTGCACATTCATACGTAAAAGTTAATGGAGATTCGGAATATGTAAATTTTAATATACTTAGGGTCCATTTAAAAACAATAAAGTTGACTGTCACACCCTGTATGTCTAAACAATTAACTTTTTTCGAACACTGGTATCATACTGCATGGTTTATCTCTAACAGCTTTTTATAAAACTTTCTTTTTTGTAAAATTAAAATTTAAGAAGTTATTAGCAATATTCCATACTTATTGTTCACATTGTACAATAGTTGAATCCTTGTAATTAAATGAACTGGGACTTCAGTATTTAATACTTTCCTTGTAATGCGGATAATAAATAATTTGCCAAAAATAAAACGTAAAACTTCATATAAGAACAGCCCAAATGTCTGAACAGCCCAAATGTCTTTGTTATATTTCAAAATAAAAGGTGTCAAAGCAACCAAAATCGAACAATTGAAACACGTATCACGTCACTAAAGCCCATTCCTTTGTGAATGGGGGCAAAGGCGAACAGCACGTTAAGATTGACATCTCTACTGCTACTCAGTGCATATTGTCTCGTGATGTGTTGATATGACGTTAACTACGGGCCATTCGGGGCCTCTAACGGTATAGCTTTGTCTGAGTAACCCTATACTCCTATGTATACGCTACTTAACCAACTTGTTGAGGATAACTCTTTTTGAAGAATGGAACATATTATAGCCTAGTCAATTTACATAAAAGGAAACGCAGTCAGGTTTTACATAAACCAACACCATAACGAATGTTTTAGGGAGCCACAATTAAATAACATGGATGACATATATTTCCTTTCCTCCACTGAACACAAAATGATGGAGGTCTGAAATACCTTCCTGTCGTAACGCGTCGAAAACGAAAAAATAACTACCTAAATGCCTACCTATATATTATTTGCCCGCTCACAACATCTACTCCTAGAACTTTTTTCACCGTTTTTCTGTTAGCACTACCTTATTTTCCCGGTACACACACACACACACACACACACACACACACACACACACACACACACACATATATATATATATATATATATATATATATATATATATATATATATATATATATCGTAATTAATGTCGGCTTTGGATCAAAATTTTAGTTCTGATTTTTGATGCAAAGAATTCGGTGATATACACATTTCAATGGTTTCCAAGTTTTGGAAATTTCTACCACGCAAGAAGTGCGTCATAATCGAAACAGATGGCAATCTTTAGGTGCAATATCAGGACTATATGTATTATACCGGGTGTGGTAGGAGTTCCATTCCTTCCAATTCTTGCATTCTTTCCATGGTTGTCCGAGCGATATGAGGTTTCGTATTGTCCTGTTGTAAGAGAATTCTGTTTTTATTAACTAATGCCAGATAGGCTATCTCTCTTTCTAAACTTTATGAACTGCTTCTGGCTGTTGAGAGTAAATATCCGCATCGACTGCTCGTCCGTTTGCAACTCCTCTCAGTGAATCATACCTTCAAAATTCCACCAGACACTTAACATTACTTTGGGGCCGAATCGATTTTGTGTAACGATTCTGATAGGCTGACGGTGTTTGAGTCACTCTTTTTGAGGTGTCACGGTTGCGGTATATATGACAATTATCCTGATAAATCTATCATCCATAAGATTAGCGACAAGCCTATTACGGAGACAAGCATTTTTAGGTTATGTGACCAATTTGAACTTCTATAACATTATATAATTCAGTTACCGGCATTTATTTTTTAGTGGTAAGGAGACTGTAATTTACAAAATGTAACGAATGTATAGTGTGGCATGTTGTACGTCTAATTACCGCTCAAGTAAGGAAGGGTCCATTTCAACATTTGCTTTTCATTCTGATAAAAAAAAAAGACGAGAAAAATGAATTTGTGCTATACACCGAGCAGATTTTTAACCCGGTAAATATTCTCATGTTTGCATTAAGCATTTTGCTGAAACTCATAGCCTATACTTCGGGTAGACACTTCAAAGAGACTTAGGCCTATACTTTGCTTAAGTTGTGTAGAGAAGGATTGAAACAACCTATAGATTTCATATTTGAAATTGTTGTGGAGAGCTACACATTATTTCAGACTTTTATATCCTCTGAATTTGAAAGTGCATTTTTGAACGGCTGGCGGAACTCAACCATGCGTTTTATATAGAGAGAGATTCGAAGCCTGGTCTTTCTAACGAGAAAAAAGAATTCTATCGTTAAGCCATAAAGGTTTCGTAGGGAAAGTGTCGTTTCGTTACGTACAGATGCGTCACTGCTACGACTTGATTTCATCCTCGGACCTCGATGCTAAATATTTTCCACGTGTGCATCGTTTTAAAGATGTACATTACACATGCTAAGATGCGTCTGTTACTAGTCTGGAGCACACCTATTTTGAATAGTATGTAGTTTTAGTTTTATTTATTTATTTTTTCTGGCAGAGTTAAGGCCACCAGGCCTTCTCTTCCACTGAACCAGGATCAAATCACATACAGAAAAATACATACCGGCATACAAATATTAACTTAAAATAATAATAATAATAATAATAATAATAATAATAATAATAATAATAATAATAATAATAAAAAGAGAGAGAGACTGAATACATATACACAATCAGTATCAACTTAAAATAATTATAAAAAATAAATATAATAAAAAAAAGAGATTGAATACATAATCACAAACAGGAAAATACATTCCAGAATAAAAGTATTAACTTAAAAAAAAAGAAGTAATACATATGAATATAATCTCAAAACTAAAGGAATAGTACAATTAGTATGATCAGCACAGCACGGGTTACATTGGTTAGATATTGGTGTTAATGGAAAAATAAAGTAATGACCGTTTAAAATATTAATAATAATAATAATAATAATAATAATAATAATAATAGCAATAATAAATAAATAAAAATTATATCTAAAAAAACTAATTCTTTGCATTTAAAATATTTCTAAACAACCTAATTTTAAACAACTGAGGACTAAGACTACCCCTGATTTCCAGCGGCAGCGAATTCCATGAGCGGGCCATGGCTATTGAGAAAGAACTTGAGTACAGAGATGTCTGATGACGTGGTATTGATAGCAACAGATTGTGCTGTGAACGTATATTACGATTATGATGTGAAGCTAGGAGAGTAAACCGAGAGGCAAAGTAGTTGCGTATGGAATCATGTATAATTCGATATAGCAGGCAAAGAGAATGTACTAAACGTCGATCTTGCAAGCGGAGCCAGGAGAGTCGTAGAAAATATTCCGATATATGATCGTGTCGGCGGATATTGAAAATAAATCGGACGCAGACATTATGTATTAACTTATGAGTGTACGAGGCGTAAGTCCATATTGATCATTCTGTTATATGAACCTGATTAATTACACGCTTAAATTTCACATAAAAGTTCTAATTTCTGTTAAACTATGTACTTCAATTGGTGCATACGAAGTCTGCATTTGGGACACACTAAGACGACATTCTGAGTAACAGTATTCGATTGAAGGAACGTGTATTTATCTAAAATATCACGGAAACACGACTCTGAGGAATCAGTGCTATCCTCAAGTGCCAGTGACACTTTAATATTGCTACTGCATTTTCATAAATGAGACAAGATAAATTTGAATGTAAATCTGTTCCGCAGAAGCAATCTTAGTTCGCGCGGACAGACAATGATGATGAAAACGACAGGGAAGGGGGAACGCATGTTAATGCGAACGCAGATAAATGAATCCTAACTTCACAATACAACAGTGTTAGAGGGGGAGACCCAGCGAATGCATTTATTACTTGCGAAACCCTTCCATTCCTCGCGCGCATTTGTGCCAATATCGCTATAAGACTGATACGGCTATCACTAATTAATACTGTTACAGTTTTTTTCAGTAAGATATGCGATGTAGGGTAAAGGTTGGTAATACTGTGATATCAGAAATATAGTAAAATTATGTTTGAGAGCTTATGACGGTTTTACTCAGCGAGAGAATAGGGTTGCCAACTCTCCTGTATTTCCAGGGATCTCCCGTATTTGTCCCTAATTTTTAACAGTCTCTCGGCTACCGTATTATTCTTCCTTGCGAGCATTTTTCTCCCTTATTTTTGCATAATGTATTTTTTTTATTCTATACATTTCATTTTGCCGTGATTTGTTTATATGATGAATTTTGTTGTTCAAGAGATGTATTAAAATGTGCAGTGTTTATAGAAAGTAATGCTTGCCATAAATGGGTTTTAGTGCACACGTTTAAAATCAAATAACGTTAATGTTATAAATTTGGAAAAACTGACCAGTTTTGTTCTAAACACACCAAGTAGTAATGCTCATACAAAAGAAGGCGTTTCATCTCATAAACAATAAATGGACAGTTCGAAACATGAGCACGACACATTTAACCAAATCAGAGCTGAAAACTGCAGTCGACTTCAACTATTACGCGAGACAAAATCTTCTCAAAATACTCTTAATTTAAGCCTAGCTGCCGAAGTGTATAATAAAATTGTTTTTAGTAACTGAACCGAATAATTTGTCTATTTTATATGTAAAATTTTATCGATTCCTTAGTCTCCCGTATTTTCTTCAAAAAAAAGTTGGCAACCCTACGAGAAGGACCGGTTTTCTGCAGCAACTTGTCCACGAACATTCCCTTAATACGTTGACGCAAAAAACTTCCTCTCGCTCAGTAAAATTGTAATAAATTCTCAAAAAGAACTGTCACAATATTACTCATATCACGATATTACCTATCTTTATCCTATCCTATACAATGGGAAAGATGCGCAGTTCTAATGCATCTGTCGAAGACGACCTACATTAATTACTGTACTCCAAGCAGGAGAAAGTCTCAGGGGAATGAGACGCAGCGGGGTAATGCTGTGAATGAATGTTGATGTCATAAGATGTCATAAGGGCACACACGTGGGTACACGCGTCTCCATTGGCTAACTCTCAAAGCACAAACGATAGCACTGATACACACATAGTTATACTACCCTAGTTACAAAATTAGATTACGATTAATCCCCTGGTCTTTTAATCCCTCCATGCAGGAAATAACATGCGCAGGAGAGCGCATGGTTTTTAAACTGACGTTATAACGGTAATATTATCTATCTACTTCGCTCCAATAGATGACGCAATAGTAAGCGCATTCCTGTCACGTTTAATCTCCTGGTTGGAGTACAGTATTTATTTACACTTACTACTTACATTCATTTACACTCATTATTTACATTTATTTACACTTATTATTGACATTTTCAATTATTTTCATAACATTTACAAATCTAAGTTAAAAACGTACCATTTTGTACCTCGGAACAGGTGTTCAAAATGACGTTCACAATATTTAGTATTTATTATTTAAATTGAAATGTATTATTTAAATTTGCTATTTACATGTAGACAATCCATTGTATTTTGTTTGTTAATCTATAGTCCTTACATTGTCCCATTACAAAACATATACGAGTCGACAACAGCCCCTTTCATACCATTCGAAGATTTAAACACATTACGTACAGTACGTTGTTAATTCAGACTTCTCAATGATATCAAAATGATTTTAAAATGGAAATAATAATTCCAAACGGGTGTAAATAATAAGTGTAATAAATATAGATAATATGGAAAAGAGCAAGCCACAGCGATAGATATGTTTAAGCTCACATCTCCTTTATATGGCTTCGCAGGCCTCAAGTTCCATATCTCTAAATGTTCTGTAGAGCATCCCCTATTTCCTATTTAATTTTTGCACGATTTTACTGAATTACCAGGTACACACACAGATATATATATATATATATATATATATATATATATATATATGGGCTATTCCATCTCAAATCGACCGAAATATAGAGAAAATTGACCTTGCAATTTTTAAACTTTTTCTGTCCGTTGACAACTATGATACAATGCTTTGTGCAAAGTTTGAGGCATCAGAACTTCATAGTGTTTAATTTTAAAATATTTAAATTTATCATATTTTCATAAAATTAGCAACTTTAAACTGTTGTGGCTCCGAAACTCTTTCACCCAATGTTCAAAATCATGGTTTATTTTGATGCTGAGAAATTAAAGTTTATATTGACATACAAACAGGTTTTCCTACTTTTTATGGAAATGGAGAAATTTGGATTTTTCTTCATTAAGACGCCTTTGACCACAAAAAAAAAATATTTTTAAAATATAGGCCTATGGTTCGATTCCGCATTGAAAGTACAAATAAACACATTTTTACTGGTGCACCGTTGATAAGAAAGTATTGAAAATATCAAATGAAGAAAATAAATAGTACGCGCATCAAGTAACCAGCTGACTCTGAGGCGGGAGCTAGCCGAGACAAGCAAGGCCAGAAGACATAAACACGTGATGTTTCGTCTAGCAGCGCATAGCTGAGCTAGCTTTATCACAATTTTCATAAACACAGGAGTAAAATGACGCCCAACGCTCGTTTATCATCAGCTCTCGGCCAGTGTGTTCGGTACTGCGCCGTTCAAGTCCAGGCGTGTGAAAATAATTTATTTAATACCCTCGAAACGTATTGCCAAGCCACTAAGCAAACAATGCCGAAGTCCCTCTTAATAATGCAAGGTTTTTTCTCAATATTTTTTACATTTTTACAAATGGGCAAAAAGCCTAAAAGTAAGTAAAATCAGACAATCTGTCTCTCTGTGTACAATAAAAATAAGGATTACTTCTTAACATGACCTACCAATTAGCTCCCGTTCAATGTTCTGCAGTAAATGGTTCCAGAGTTCTGAGCGCTGAAAGAGGCTTGTTTTTATAAAATACGCTAAATTTGTCGCTCAATAGTAAGAAAACCGTTTGACTTTCGATAGTATATTTTTGAAAATGCACTGTCCTCAGCACCTTGTATAAATAGGGAAAAATTAGAGTATTTAAAAAATGCGAGTTTTTTTACTGATCGATTTCATATGGAATAGCCCATATTATATATATATAGTCCTAATAGTACATGTTCTGTTCCTTTACATCATGAAGAAATATATAAAACAAATGGGTATAATAATACATAACGAATGTGGCTTAATTTTTATTAAACAAGGTTTAATCCCATAAAGAGTCGTCTATCGGCCTATCCTGTTCTTTGAAGGGAAATGGCAATATGCAGCATATATAAATATTGTACAATATTCTCTAAATTCTCTAAATGTGCGTCCTCACTTCTAGCTTCATGCAGGACTTTTGCTACGTACTGAGGACTTATTACACAGACGTTGTTTTCAATTTACCTGATTGTGTGACAATTTCATCTTACATTATTATCTACTATAAAAGCTAAACTAGTCAAGAAACCACTTCACTGTAAATTGCAAATTTAAGACTAGGTTGTCGAATAAGTTCCTTCAACTATCTTGGTGTTCATTTAACAAATAAGGTCTGGTTGAAAGTATAATAAAAATTCACGATAAATGCTACACGATCTAATCGTGGAAATAATGTGAAATACAAGATATTATTAAATAGACATGAAAACGAAAATCTGGTGGAATTCACAGGTTTCAATAATGCCCGAACATCGATTGGACCGTGTAGTATGAAACAATATATCCCAGGGAAGATGAAACAGACGCCCGAGGAAAAAATGGAGAGACAATTAACAGACCTATGAATAGTTGGGAAAAAATTGATATAGTACAAGATAAACATTATAAACGAATTTTACAACTTCCCAATTAGGTGCCCAGGAGAACAGCAATGTAGCAGTACGGGAGAAATTATGGTAATAGCAAAATTTTGGTTTAGAATTTAAAACATGGAAGAAAACGAGATTGTTAAGATTTGTTACAAATATTTGGTAACAAATGGCAATAAAATTAATTGGGCTAGCACTTTAAAAAAGAACTTGATAAGTTTGGTCTGGGACAACCGTGGAGAGAAAATCATGAAAGTGAAAATAATGTTTTGAATATTATGAGACAAAAGTGTACTGATACAGAAAACCAACAAATGTTTAGTTACATCAATGACAAAACTTCACTACAAAATTACAGGAAAGTTAAAACTGTATAGAGTCAAGAACCATATATAACGACTTATGACAAATGCTAGAATTGGTTTCGCATGGATTGCGTTGAGTGTGGAAACTGAGAGGTTTTAGGGGTAATATAGAAAATGACATGTACATTATGTGGCGAAATATAAACTATAAACCATAATATATAGTTAACATGTGTCAAGGCAGAGTGGAGTGAACGCAGTTATATGATAAGGGAGTGGCTAAATTTGAGTAATGAAATTGTTTTAGCCAAAATATCAAGAATTACAAATGAACAGATAGGCTAATAAAATCCTTAGGATCATACTTTTGGAAAGTACGGTGTGGTCTTAGCCAATAATATAACACAATTTACAAGGACAGTTTACTAAATACAGTAAGTAACTTAATTCAAACCAATAAATAACACACAAGAGCAAAAAAAAAAAGAAGAGAAAAAACACATTTAATATAAATTGACAATCAGACAGAAGCCAGTGATATTGAATAAAAACATACATATAGTCGACAGAAACGAAAAGGTAAAAAATTATGTAGCATGAATAATTTTATAATTTTTTTTTTAAAGCTTCAATTTTAAAATATTTCAAATTTGGAAAATGGTTTGTAATTTTATTATAAAGTCTTGGGTCGAAACTGGCACCATGTTTAAGTGCTGCACTTGTATGACATTTAGGCTCAACTAATTGGCAAAGTAGACTTTTGTCTCGAGTACGATATTCATGTCGATTAGATTTATGTTTTATTTGATTTTTGTGGTAATAGACTAAGTCAGTAAACTATATTTATAAATTTCTTCAATAGCTAATACTTTAAAATCTATATAAATTAAATTTTTTGGGTAATCCATATTTTTGGTTAGACAATTTTTTATTAATCTTCTGCGTAATAAAATTAATGGATTAAGTACAGATGATACAGATATGTAAAATAAATTTTAAAATGTATTTGTGCATATAATGTAACAAGGTCTACCAATGTACTTACTTACTTACAAATGGCTTTTAAGGAACCCGAAGGTTCATTGCCGCCCTCACATAAGCCCGCCATTGGTCCCTATCCTGTGCAAGATTAATCCAGTCTCTATCATTTCCCACCTACCTCAAATCCATTTTAATATTATCCTCCCATCTACGTCTCGGCCTCCCCAAAGGTCTTTTTCCCTCCGGTCTCCCAACTAACACTCTTTATGCATTTCTGGATTCGCCCATACATGCTACATGCCCTTCCCATCTAAAGGTGTGGATTTAATGTTCCTAATTATGTCAGGTGAAGAATACAATGCGTGCAGTTCTGCGTTGTTTAACTTTCTCCATTCTCCTGTAACTTCATCCCGCTTAGCCCCAAATATTTTCCTAAGCATCTTATTCTCAAATACCCTTAACCTATGTTCCTCTCTCAGAGTGAAAGTCCAAGTTTCACAACCATACAGAACAACCGGTAATATAACTGTTTTATAAATTCTAACTTTCAGATTTTTTGACAGCAGACTAGATGATAAAAGCTTCTCAACCGAATAATAACACGCATTTCCCATATTTATTCTGCGTTTAATTTCCTCCCGAGTGTCATTTATATTTGTTACTGTTGCTCCAAGATATTTCAATTTTTCCACCTCTTCGAAGGATAAATCTCCAATTTTTATATTTCCATTTCGTACAATATTCTGGTCACGAGACATAATCATATACTTTGTCTTTTCGGGATTTACTTCCAAACAGATCGCTTTACTTGCTTCAAGTAAAATTTCCGTGTTTTCCCTAATCGTTTGTGGATTTTCTCCTAACATATTCACATCATCCGCATAGACAAGAAGCTGATGCAACCCGTTCAATTCCAAACCCTGCCTGTTATCCTGAACTTTCCTAATGGCATATTCTAAAGCGAAGTTAAAAAGTAAAGGTGATAGTGCATCTCCCTGCTTTAGCCCGCAGTGAATTGGAAAAGCATCAGATAGAAACTGACCTATACGGACTCTGCTGTATGTTTCATGTATAAAAATTGTATGTTGATAAGTAAGTGATAGCTATATGACCGGAGGTGAATACTGTCATTCAACATTGTAACGCACTGCAGCCAAATAAATAAGCAAAATAAACAGGTCTATGCAAAGAAGAAAAGAATGGGCTTCAAAGAATTCGCACGGCAGTTTATTGAATTATAATAAATATTACTTATTTTTGCACAAAAAGACAATAGTTGTAGGATCAGGAATGCAGTTAATTTCATATTATATTTATGACATTTGGTAAAGTTGCACAAAAAATTATGTTCATAGTCCAAAATCAATGATAATAATAATTAGACAAACACACCAAACTAAGCTAGTGGTTTGTTTTGATTTACATCTTTAATAGTACAGTATACATTTATTTCAGTGATTATAATTCTGAATGCTTCTTTTTTAGATCCGGCGACTGAGCAGAAGCACGGAGACTCCTATAGTTATTTTCAAGAGGTCACGGTCGACAAGTAAAGCTCTCAAAACAACTTTCATACTTATAGGTGCGTTCGTGTATAGTCTATATATGTTCGACCATAATCTGTATGGCTTGATGTGGGATTCTATACTATATAAATTGACATTAATTGAAACATCCGTGAATTTGGAACGAACAACGACCATTTTTTTAGCACTAGGCTTTACCATAATTGCATGATAATGACATTTATAATAACCGTTTAATAGGATAGACCTAATAACTGGGATATTAAAAGATTCATTCTCGGTGTTCCGAATGGTTACTATGCTAGCCGATCCGAGATTCGCAGGTTCAAACCCGGCCGAGGTCGATGGATTTTCAAAATCGATCCCTGGCATGTATTTCAAAGCAAATGAAGTAAAGTCGACACAACCTGTAAGTAAATCCTGTCTCTGAATATACACAATTCCAGGCAGTCACCCACGGTCATTTCTTGCCTGCTTCCTGTGAGACTGCAACAGTCGATACGAGAATCACGAAAACACAAATCAAGTCAAGTCAAGGTTTTCAGCCCAAAAAAGTATCAGAACTTGCAGACCTGAGCTGAAAGTCCTGAGTATCCAGGAAAGTGTAAAAACTCAACATTTTCCCGCAAATGTAAATAAATAAAATGCGGCATTCAGAAACAAAAGTTAATGGAAATAACCACAAACGATCAATTTGTTACAAGAATACATTGAGTACTAATACTTATCTTGCCCACAGACTACAGCGTGTTCATAATATCTGCGTTCGTTTCGTTTGTAACATTAGAAAATTCGATCATGTAACACCGTCACTAGAATTGTTGTCTTGGAGTCCACTTAAAGAAAGAAGATTCTTCAACTCTCTCTTATTACTATTTAAAATCATCCACACCTTCTTACCTAGCATCTCGTTTTGTTTACCTTTCACTACTTCGAATCCAGAACATGTACCTTCTCTCTATTTCTCTGCACAGAACATCCTTCTACTTATCATCTTTCAGCATATCGATTCCACGCCTCTGGAATTCTCTCCCTGTCCATGTCAGAGACTGTCGGACAATATCAAAGTTCAAATTTAAATTAAAGAGTCATATTGTAGTTCATGGAATTGATTGTTGAACACCTGTAAGGTTTGCGCAACTTCGGCTTAACCCATGGCATTTAATAAATATTGTAACTATGCTGTTGTAAAGTTGACAATTAATATGTAATGTATTTATTATGGGGTGAAGAAGGGATAGTGACGCGAAACATACAGCCTCTCCTATCCAAATGCCATCCTCACCTTCCCGTGGTCCACCCTGTTTCTACCAACGAGGAAATGGCGACCGAGTCACAGCGGTATAACTGTTTCATCAAATGCAGAGGAAATGCTGCATTACAAGCCTGTCCAGAGGCTAAAAGTGGCAGCCCCACTACTGGACTACCTAACGATAAGGCTAGTAACCTATCTTAGGGAAAACTACATTACTTTCAAGCCTCAAACGAGCAGTATAAGGATAGATAATTTGATGACAACCCAGAGCAAGTCAACGGTTAAACGAAATTGGAAAAAACAAAATATGTTCACATACGCTACTTGGAATGTTAGAGGGATCAATCATAAAGAAGAAGAAATGGCATTTTTAGGACAAGACCCAGTGAGAAGTAAGATAATACACAATAACCAATGCCTCGAACAAGTGCAAAATTTCAATTATCTGGGTTGTGAAATAACTTATCAAAATGAAAAAGATGTGAACAAGAAAATTACCAAATTTACACAAATTCTAGGAATAATAAACAATACATTAAAAGCTAAATTAGTACAAAAATCTACAAGAATAAAAATATATAATACACTAGCATTACCCACCCTTCTATACGGAAGCGAGATTTGGGCATTAAAGAAAAAAGACATGAACAGAATCAAAGCAACGGAAATGAAATTTTTCAGGAGAACAGCAGGATATACTCTTTTAGACCGAAAAAGGAATGAAGAAATTTTAGAACAATTAGAAGTAGAGTCAGTAGAAGAAAAAATCACCAGATACAAATTCAATTGGCTAGATCATGTAAGAAGAATGGAAAATTCAAGAATCCCAAAAATTATGATGCAATATAAACCTAGAGGACATCGTCGACCAGGAAGACCGTTAAGAAGACTGCTAGATGGGGCCGAAACAGGTCTACAGAGGCCTAATTCGTGAAGGATGATGATGATGATGATGATGTATTTATTATTATTATTAGGCTACTATTGTTATTATTATAAGTTATCACTATCACCATTGCTATCTCTGTTTTTCTTTCTTTTTTTGTGTTAGCTCGATGAGAGCTCTATAGTGTTCTTTTGACCCTGTTGACCTTCTATAGGGCTTTAATATAATTTGTATTATTTTCATCAGTGTTTGTATTTCTTTTTTTGTATTTATATGTGCTACCTGGTAGAATGGAAGAGTAGGCCTTATGGCCTTAATTCTGTCAGATTAAATAAGTAAATAAATAAATAAATAAATAATACACAGAGTGACTTTTAATTCATCGTATTCCTGTTAAGCGTTGATAGTGGAGGTAAAATACAGTACATTTAATCCCCCAACGGTATATCCACAAGTTATTACGTTTCCAGATATCTGGCTGAAGACTGTCGCATGAAAAGTAAAACACAATAATAACGAGATAACTAATATCGTTTGGATATATCTTTGGAGGGTTAAATGTACTGCATTTTATCTCTACTGTAAGGCCTTACCAGGAATACGTCGAATTACAGGTCATCTTGTATTTGTAGGGTAAACATATATAGGTAAAGGTAAAAGGTACCCCTTTTACATGCCATGAAGGCACTTGGGGGGCATGGAGGTAGAGCCCCATTCTTTCTAGTCCTCGGCACTAAACATTGTATATATTATCTAACGTAATATGTACAGACCTATATGTATAAAGTGACATATACTCAAGTGTATATTCTCAGTGAAGTACTTACTTACTATGTCTTCTACATGAATTTTACATGAAATAAAGATCGTGGTAATATATCAAGCTTTTTAGAACAATTTGGATGTTCTGTATTTTGATAGGATGTAAGGTGAGTTGAGTTACAGGAGAATGGAGAAAGTTGCACAACACAGAACTGCACGCATTGTATTCTTCACCTGACATAATTAGGAACACTAAATCCAGACGTTTTAGATGGGCAGGAGATGTAGCACGTATGGGCGAATCCAGAAACGCATATAGAGTGTTAGTTGGGAGGCCGGAAGGAAAAAGACCTTTAGGGAGGCCGAGACGTAGATGGGAAGATAATATTAAAATGGATTTGAGGGAGGTGGGATATGATGATAGAGAATGGATTAATCTTGCTCAGGATAGGGACCAATGGCGGGCTTATGTGAGGGCGGCAATGAACCTCCGGGTTCTTTAAAAGCCAGTAAGTAAGTAAGTAAGGTGAGTTGGGGTAAGTAGCCTACATTTCTGGAGCAAGTGCAACTTCACTCCATAACTCTGTAGTTCATTTGAGATTCGTCCTGCCATCTCGGGGAGTGTTAATCTTACTCCCTGATCATCGTTTATTGCCGAAATACGTAACTCGTTAGAAAAAATTAATCAAATAAAATTTTAAACGTGCATTTGTAGCTCAAAGAACAGAGAATACGTACTTGCCCCTTGATTATGTTCTATCCATTACCACGAAAAATTACAGCCTGGAGATGCTCTTGCCCCATATCACGGGGCAACTGCATACCCTGAACATTATAATGGTATTACTCGACCAAGGCGAGTGGAGCTGCGGGCGTAATGTGAACTACAGCGATGCGGTATTACGAACGCAAGAGCAGTAGCCACGGCTCCGGGCTGCAGGACTCCAGTGGACTTGGTCGAGTAATATTTGTTTCATAAAACATGCTTCGACAATTTACGCAACTGACAAGATGAAAATGCACAGAATTAACCACTTAATCTACCAATAAAATCTTATTTTAAAATTTTATTACAAAGTGTTCAGGTGTTACTATGCACCAAAGTTTAACTTTCATATTTAGGGGATGCACTTACCCCAACTTACCTTATCAAATTTTAAATAAATTGTTTGATCTTACTGTAATGCACTGACTTTTATACAAAAGATCCCGAGTACGACTCCCTTTGGAGCTCCATATGGACCGTTTCTCTCGAAGAACGTCGGTGTATTTCAATTAAAATGCCTCTAGCATTGAAAGTAAGGAAATAATATAGTCCGACCATCGGATCTGTGCCCCTGTAAGATATGCGAACTGAATCTTAATTCCTTTTTAGCCTCGGCAATTCATTTCTCTCCCTGTATTCCTATTTCTCTCTTTTCTATCCCTCTCGCTTTCTCTCCCCCACTACTCACAATTTTGAGCCTTCTTGCGGGACAGTTTATTTGCACTTGCAGTCCAGTGTTGTCAACTCAACATGAATACTGTAGTACGGAGTGGTGAAAGAAATATTATTAAGCAAGTAATAGCATTTTGCATAAGTCAATCAGCGTCATTAGACCTACTTAGTTCTTACTGAAATGCACTGACTTTTATACAAAAGGTCCCGAGTACGACTCCCATTGGACCGTTTCTCTCTAAGATTGTCGCTGTATTTCAATTAAAATGCCTCTAACATTGAAAGTAAGGAAATAATATACCGATACATATCTAATTCGAAATCTTGGATAATTTGATTTTCTTAACGGTTCCTTCAACTTCTGAGTTAACCACTTCGACTGTAGTTGAAATGCTGGAAAAAATTCTTACTGTGTAAATCTAGTCTTTCAGGTAAGGCTCCCTGTAAAGCAGATTTGAATAATTTCAAGGGAAAAATTGTTCCGGGGCCGGGTATCGATGCCGGGACCTCTGGTTGAACGTACCAGCGCTCTTTCCAACTGAGTTACCCGGGAACTCCACCCGACACAGTCAGTTGGAAAGAGCGCTGGTACGTTCAACCAGAGGTCCCGGGATCGATACCCGGCCCCGGAACAATTTTTCCCTTGAAATTATTCAAATCTGCTTTACAGGGAGCCTTACCTGAAAGACTAGATTTGCATAATATATACGTCACTGTGTACGTTAACAGAAAACCACAATTCCAAGTCACTCAGAGATTGTGTGCACTCGATGTGGGTCTCTGGCGTTTCGTCAGCCCACGCGAGTTGTGTGGATATAAAGGGAAAAGTTGAGACGGTGTCGGGTGGAGTTCCCGGGTAGCTCAGTTGGAAAGGGCGCTGGCACGTTCAACCAGAGGTCCCGGGATCGATACCCAGCCCCGGAACAATTTTTCCCTTGAAATTATTCAAATCTGCTTTACAGGGAGCCTTACCTGAAAGACTAGATTTGCATAATATATACGTCACCGTGTACGTTAACAGAAAACCACAATTCCAAGTCACTCAGAGATTGTGTGCACTCGATGTGGGTCTCTGGCGTTTCGTCAGCCCACGCGAGTTGTGTGGATATAAAGGGAAAAGTTGAGACGGTGTCGGGTGGAGTTCCTAGGTAGCTCAGTTGGAAAGAGCGCTGGCACGTTCAACCAGAGGTCCCGGGATCGAAACCCGGCCCCGGAACAATTTTTCCCTTGAAATTATTCAAATCTGCTTTACAGGGAGCCTTACCTGAAAGACTAGATTTGCATAATATATACGTCACTGTGTACGTTAACAGAAAACCACAATTCCAAGTCACTCAGAGATTGTGTGCACTCGATGTGGGTCTCTGGCGTTTCGTCAGCCCACGCGAGTTGTGTGGATATAAAGGGAAAAGTTGAGACGGTGTCGGGTGGAGTTCCCGGGTAGCTCAGTTGGAAAGAGCGCTGGCACGTTCAACCAGAGGTCCCGGGATCGATACCCGGCCCCGGAACAATTTTTCCCTTGAAATTATTCAAAATTCTTACTTTACTTGGAAAACAAGACAAAGAAAAGTTGAAAAAAGATATCTGAAAAGAGAAAAAAGATCATATGAAGAGAAGGCCCGACAATCTTGTGAAGTTGTGGGAACTAGGTAAGTGCCATATTGAGATGATCTCTAGAACCTGGACAACAGACGATGCACACAGTTACTGAGTAGGCAGGGGCACGGAGCACGCGCACAGTATAGAAACAACCGAGTCTCTCGACGCGCGATTTGTTTTGATTACGGCTTCAGGTCTCCCCCACCAATGAATAATGGATGTATATTGCAATAACAAAAGGGGAAGGGGGTTGTAGTGTGAGACAGAGACAGAAACTTTCTAACTGAACCACCCGCCGCCCGCCCTATTCCTCTCTGCTCAAACCACCACCACTACCACCACCACCTCCATCCCCTGGTGTGCGGCTGGCGCCATAGCACCTCCCAAACCCCTTCCTCTTCGTATGGACCAACCTTCTCTACCCCCGTTATCCTAACCCGGCATATCACCATGAGTCACTGAACAAATAATGCTTCAAACAAAATATTCCTCTCGTATATACTAAAAAAAAACTCCAACAAATTAAATTTCATTCCGGATCTAGCGTCGTTAACATCGTATATTTCACCCTCGAAAACCCGCTCGGTTTACGATTGAAATGTGGACGGGCTCACTTGTATAGTTTATGGTTTGACCGGGGAGGGGCCATCCAACACACCGCAGGAGAAGTAGGAGGAGGAGGCTAAAAATATATATAGGCAGTGAGTAGGTCCTACACCGCAGTGCACTCCTCCAGATGAATATATTATATTGGCCGAACATTCTCAGTCAGCAGCAACTATCGCATTACTGTGTGACGGTCCGGTCAACCGGCCTAAATGGCATTCCATTTCCGTTCATTGCAAAATTCCGGTGTTTCCTGTAATATTTAAGCTAATCTGTAGTCTCAAAAAGGGAAAAGGAATAAAAACAGACAGCTTACTAAATAATTGAAACAAATGGGTGTGTCATTTCTGATGAAAAACGTAAAGGCGATGGCCACTTTCCCCTTGTATTACTAATGGACCAAGAAGAGCAGGCTGTGCTTTGCAACTTTTTATGTGAAAGCGAATATGCGGTCCTTCCTGCCGTGCCAGCTCGCTCATTCACTAGTCATAGACAGGACCCTCGCTTATACATTTTCAGCACTTCGTTCTACGACCCTACAAAGCCACGCGAATACACGAGCCTCGTTTCACAGTGAACGAATTCATCAATGGTAATCCACGTACACTGAGAAGCGATTAGCGTCGATACAGAGCAGATCTAGGATCCTGAATTATGGCGGTCTTCATCACTGCCCACCTCACGTACATTCAAAGATTCTGCTTGCTGTTCCATGAAAAATTCAAACAAATCCTATTTCGTTCTCATGCACAGAGAGACAAATACAGACAATGCTTTAAAGAACAGCTTATACAGGTAATGGTCGTGTCACTTTGCAGTGCAATTCAATTGCTCATGACAGAATTCTATAGCATTTGTTTGTTTTTATGAAAATACTTCAAAGAAAGAAACAGCTGTAACAATCATCACAAAACACGCCCACTGCACAGGAATTCAGAGGCGTGCTAAGATGTAGGCAGAAACTTGTTAAGAAACCTGAGGTGGTCACAAAGGTTAGAGACACATTTCTTCAGCAGGCCTACAGTAGTTTTATTCTCTTAGTTGAAGGGACTATGACGTAAAATGACTAAATCGTAGTTCTTATTACTTATTTAGATTTTATGGTATTATGTTAAGCATTCGATTCTGAAGGGATTTTATATAGATTGCGTACAATCCGTCTAATTTAAAAATACCCTTCACTTTTATATTGTACAGACGTGGACAAATTATTAACAAATTGACGATTTTTATGATAATTCTGTTTACAAAATTTGACTTTTCAATTTACACTACAGTTGACAATTTTTCATATTTCTATCATTATAGTAGACAGAAAAATGCAAAAATGTCAACTGTAGTTTAAATTAAAGAGCCAAGTTTTGTAAGAATATATAATAAAAATCTTTAATTTCGCTAAAAATTTGTAAATATGCAAAAATGTCAACTACAGTCTAAATTGAAGGGTCAAATTTTGTCAAAATATAAAATAAAAATCTTCAGTTTTGCTAATTATTTGGAAATATCCAAAATGTGAACTGTAGTCCAAATTGAAGAGTCGAATTTGGTAAAAATATATAGTAAAAATCTTCAGTTTTGCTAATAATTTGTAAATATGCAAAAATATCAAATGTAGTCCAATTTGAAGAGTCAAAGTTTCTAAAAATATACAATACAAATCTTCAATTTTGCTAATAATTTGGAAATACGCAAAAATGTCAACTGCAGTCTGAATTGAAGAATCATATTTTGTAAAAATATATAATAAAAATCTTCAATTTTGCTAATAATCTGTCCACGTCTGTAGATGCCTGTGTAAGATACTACAATTTGAGATGTTTTTAAAAAGCTTCTAAAAATTTCGGAATTATCAATCCTGCGTAGGCCTATGTTTTTCTCGGAAAAGGGTTTATTTAGTTAGAAAACAGTGTAATGTGATGTGTAAAAATAAAGGAATACAGTTTTTAAATTTTAGGTGCTTTTCCTAATTATAAGATTACTATTAAGGGAGTTGGTTGCTAAATAATGAAACAGTTGTGAAAATGTAACTACATTTTATCAAGCTTAGATTCTAATACAACTACAAGATTTTTTTGTTGCTTGATACATCCTCCTCTTGCTTTTTAAATAAGCATGTACTAGAAGTTCTGCTACATTGCTTTATTTCTTGAAGGAAAAAATTATATAATATTGAGTTTCCATTAGTAATTTTATTGCAGAACATGCACACGCATTGATACATTTCAGATTTCAACGAAATTTTAATCACATATAAACTTAGAAGTAGTAAAAGGCACTCTTGTCCGAAAGAATAAGGTTCCCTTAAATATAATTGTCTTTGGGCACATTTAAAATTTGTAATAATTTAAAAAATTATTTTTTCTCTCATATAATGAAACATAGACCAGAATAATTTTAATATATTTCTCAGAATAATTTTAATATATTTCTATAAATCTGATCGGTAGCAGTATTATACATCTAGTAACATAGTCTGAAAATCTCATAGATCTAGCTCACATAGTTTTTCTACAAAGTGTACTTAATAACTTGGAAAATGTAGGTTTCGGAAAACAGCATTTAAAATTAAATATATATTATTCGTCATTATGGCGCCATGATGTGGATACCGGTAAACATATTTATTGAACACATATTCTCGGTACACAGGGTGTATCAAAATTAACAGCGAAACTGAAACGGTTGAAAGTATACGATAATAGAAGCAAAAACGTTCCAGTAAACGACGGTTGAATATTAGGTGTCCCCGTTTAGAGTTTGGATTCGCTCCCAGTGGCCAGGCCTGTCTTAGACGGTAATCTCAGGCATCAGATATTATAAAGTAGATTATTTAACAACTCTCTATTAATCACGTGGTTATTTAAGTCGATGGAATTGAATAAGAGAAGTCCGAGTCATATTAGAATTGGTGATATCAGAAAAGAACCTAACATGGTAATCAGTTCAAGAGGGATACGAGCCCATGTCCGAACGTAGGCTCGGAGCACGAGTCTCGCTTGCTAACCATTAGACCACGCCGGTAGATGAAAAGAACAGTCATATGAACGGAGAAATACACAATGAGTGGCAGGGGAAACTGCAAGAAGAAAATCGATCGTCTAGTTCAAAAGTGCGACAACTAAAAAAAAAAAAAAACAAAACAAGTTTTGAGATACCTTCAGTTGAAAGTTTCAAATAAATCACTTAGAAAGGAACAGAGTTCTGGTTCATAACCACGACAATTAGAAATGAGTCAGTATTCAGGACGAATTTATCATAATCTTCCAGTTCATTATTAATACATTTCGAATGTACTAATAATGAATTAGTAAAGTCCATAGTTATAATTATTTCTAAAACAGTTTATTTAGTTTTTTTTTTTTTCTTTTTGGTTGTAAATATGACTGATCTCAATACTGAATCGGAAAGAGCTCCGAAAGGGGCTTTCAGTAGTATAAATAACTAAAAAATGGCAATTTTTGAGTTGTCGCACTTTTGAACTGGACGATCGAAATATCTAATCTATTTCCTATAGCAGAATTCTCATAACATCAGACTGGATTCGAATCTTAAATATTTTTGGTGACAATCGAACGGTTGCGTTATAATTCCACCATCAACTACAAGTCTTTTGAAAATATGTCCACTATTGAAAGAAAATATACCCCTTGCTTTTATTATAACACATTTCTCACAACATGTGACAGGATTCGAACCTTAACTATCTTTGATGACATCAATCAGTTGCGTTGTAATTCCACTATGAGTTACAAGTCCTTTGAAAATAAGTCAAGAAAAATGTACCATTTGTGCTTTTATTGCAGACTCGGTAAGATTTCGCTTTAACTATGCAATTTTCTTTCTAGGCAATCATTCGGTTTCAACAAGCTACATGGCGAAGAAACGTCTGGCATGTATTTAACGAAACTAGAAATTTTATTAACAAAGCCAAGCACGTTTCTCACGAACCAATAAATAATTTATTGTACCTGAAGCGCCGACTTCTATACACACTGAGACGACTTGCGTATTGTTCCAACTGCGGTCCGAATGAGAAAAGCCATTCTTGCAATTTGTGATTAATGCATGAGTGTACTTCAATTACGTATACATGCCCTGGTTCCAATCTTTATACATCAAACGGAAGGTTAACGTGTGAAAAATTAAAAATATGCACACAAGTATAAAAACTTTATGAACAAGTAGGCCTAACACACTATACGCACTATTCAACCCCGCGGTGGCTGAGCGATCAGATCTTCGCCCTGTCACGCAGGTGGCCCAGGTTCGAGTCCCGGTCAGGTCTGGGATTTTTCAAGTTCGCAGTTGGAGTTTTCTCGGCGTTCTCCCGTTTCCCCCCCCCCCATATTAGGCACCTAAAACGTTCCGTCACCACTTCTCCATTTCGTCATCATTCCGTAGCATTCCCCGATCAGAATGTGTGCGATATGGCATTACTGCACGCAAGATGTAGGCCTACTCCGTTTTCTTTCTTTTTAGTAATAATGACTGAAGATGAAGGAGAGCATAGCCTACATATAGCCCCTATATCGTTAGAACTATCAGAAAATTATTATTATTATTATTATTATTATTATTATTATTATTATTATTATTATTATTATTATTATTATTGTCAGTTATCAATATCATCATTGCTATCTTTGTTTTCTTTCTTTTTTCTTGTATTAGCTCGATGAGAGCTCTATAGTGTTCTTTTGACTCTGTTGACCCTCTATAGGGCTTTAACTTAATTTGTATTATTTTCAACAGTGTTTGTATTTCTTTTTTGTGTTTATATGTGCTATCTGGTAGGATGGAAGAGAAGGTCTTATGGCCTTAATCCTGTCAGATTAAATAAATAAATTATTATTATTAGTAAAAGGTGTTTGATGATCGCGTAATTGGTGGCAGACGTTCACCAGTTCGTTTCCCGTCTTTACAGCTTTGTGATTTTTATCTGCGGGGGAATTTAGAACAGAAAGTGTATGTAAACAATTCACTCTTGAAGAACTAGAAAACAAAATCAGGCAAGTGCTGAGTGAAATTACAAATCGTGGCCTTGGTTTGACAAGGTTCTAACTGCTTTTTTCATACTTTTGAGATACAGAGCTTCAAAGATTCAATTTATTGTAATATGAACATTTAGTTTCTTATACTTATGAAATGTTACGTATGGCATCTTAAAACAGTGAACTTATAATTATGTACTTTCATAGCCTAATTACCCACTTATTCATTTAATTTAGAATATTTAATATTACAGTTAGAACTATATCCTTCCATAATGAATTTTCAGGGTGAGACATTCTAAGTGCTGAAAGAACTTTGTCAAACTATATTTCTATTCATTACTTAAAACACTAAACATTTATTAGGACTATTTCGTGATTAAAATAAAAATGTAAATAATTGTATATTTATGAATACTTAATCTATTCAGACATTGTGACGTCGAAATAAATGAATAACGATTACTGCAATAAAGAAATTGAATGTTACTCAGTAACGCCAATTGAGAAAAGCGAAATACAGGTTAATTACATGTATTGCGCATTTCTCTTATTATTATACGTTTTCATCATCTGCTGAAATCATAATTTAATTTAAACATCTTATAGCATAATTACAAATAACTTCATTAATACATTAATTAAATGAACAATTGTTATGAAGGAGTGTCATTTTCTTTAGATACAATGGACATGGAATTAGAAGATGAAGATGTAGATGTGGAAGTAGGGTTTCGCACTTTATTTAATACAATGGATTTATGCACAATGGTTTACGTGGAAACAGTTGGCGACACTGACTAGACAAAAGAACGACCATGCGATAAATTGATAGTGATAAATCGAGCTGCAGAAATTATCGCAATGTATGGCTGTGATTGGTTGGAATTGAAAATTTCATTACACTTCATTGGCCGAAATTGGAATGGCGTCATATAAACGAAATGGTCCGTCTAAATCGACATAGAATGATTTGAAGTAAATATTTAGAAACTTGCAGATAATATAAGAGATCGACACAATTACATTTTACCGACTATCTCACATCGATTTTATGCCTCGTGCTTGTCCATTTCTCCTTCAGTTCTACATAAAACCATCGCTCAGCTCGCCCCATCATTAGCGACTCCATCTGCTCCATCCCTCGCCCTCCTATAGATATTCCGTGGACAACAGATTGAAAGCAGGTACATAAATCTGATCTCTCCTGTGAACTTCAATTTTATACAAAATTTCTAAACGACGAAGTGTGATTTTATTATCCTTCGAAATGGCTCCTCGCGTGAAACGTTCGTTATACATGAAAATAATTACTCATATTCCCTATGACTTTCGTTCGAAACATTTTTAAAATATATATATTTATCAAAATAAAAAAGGTGTGAGATGTCCTACGCTATTGCGTCAGTAACGCACATGGACACATTGCACAACCTCCAAATCAATATGTACGATCGAGGAACTACTGAAATTAGGAAGTGATAATCATTCCAAGCATGCATTCTACCACTATCACTACCACCACTACCGAAATTCCGTTCAGTGAATCAGTAAAGAACCTATGTATACATATTATGGATAAAAGTTTAAATTGGAACATTCAAGTTGCAGAAACTTGCAAAAAAAGTATTCTCATTAATCCACTCGTTTACCTTTCTACCCTTTTCCCTGAAAAAGATTTCAGTTCAAACATTCTTGACGTCTATTTCGATTACTGTGATATTCTGTTTACTGACCTAAGCGTTACTTTGTCGCAGAGACTGCAACGTGTTCATAATGTGTGCGTCCGTTCGTCTTCAATATTCGCCGGATTGATCATGTAACACCATCCTTCGAAATGTTGTCCTGGCTCCGTCTAGGACAGGGGTCGTCAGCACAGAGCACGCTGGGGCTAGCGTCTCTTACCCGCAGAAAACGCAGTGCACCATGGTGCACTCCGTAGCTGCTAGCGGGTATGCTATGTCTCCCTGCTGCACGACGGTGCACACGGGACGGCACCGCGTACCCTTTGCACATTTCAGCGAGTGCTGACGACCACTGGTCTAGGACATCGTAGAAAAATCCACCGCCTTTCTTTCCTCTTTCATATACCGCATTTCTCCACTCCTGTATACCACGCGTCCCGTTTTCAAAACTGATTCACCCACCATAAAACAGAATTGTAATTATTACTGTAATAGATAAAGCCTATTGTATTCAATTAAGAGTCTGGCTGGGCGGAAGAGAAGGTCTGTTGGCCTCACCCCTGTCAGATTAAATAAATTATTTATTATTATTATTGCAGTAGTAGTAGTAGTAGTAGTAGTAGTAGTAGCAGTACTAGTAGTAGTAGTAGTAATTTTATTTTGCCTGGCAGAGTTAAGGCCATAAGGCCTTCTCTTCCACTCAACCAGGTTTAAATAATATACATGAGATACAAAATTATGTGATAGACACAAAAGAAGTAGTAGTATTTTTCACATTACTCCCCAAACATAGTCTGCGCAATTATTTATCAACAGTAATCTCACTAGAGGTTTTGATTTATCTAGAGAAAATCAAAACTCGAGTGGGATTTAATTGATTACTACACGATTAGAAGAAAGTATATAAAGATTAGAAGTAATAAAGTACTCCAATACAATAAAATATTAATTGGCTTACGAAAATACAACTGTCTTCAAATGTATTATTGTACCATCTCAACATTACGCTAGATGACAGTAGTGTTTTATGATTATGTTTTCTTGTTAACAGTTGTGTCAACTATGGAATCTTCAATGAACTCTGTGGACGGTCACTAGTCAAGAAGGCTTTGTTGATTCAGTTTCATTTTTATTAAAACATTTGCATTCCACTTCAATCATCCGGATCCCAGTAATCAATGTCACTTGACAGATGATTTTCAATAAATCTTAGTATTAAACAATCTCTGATACGTGACTATCCATAACATCATATAGCAGAAGCTATAACAAACATAACCTAAATAATATAAACAAGTGTTAGAAAAGTTTTAATTAGGGATGATGAAATAAACAAGAAACGTTTTAATTAACGATGATGAAATAAAAAATAAACATGAATAATTTTAAAAGAAACAATTATTGAAAGTACAATTTTAAAATTTGAATGTTTTAGTGGTTGGTGGTTCAGTTGATATTATATTGGACGTGTGCGTAAAAGAAGTGAACTCGTTGATATATATGGTGTATCCCTCAACTTATTCAGGATTTCCGAATGGTGCTCTTCATATATGACCAGTGCTCTTTATTAATTCTTGTTCTTGAATGCCAATGCGAGTCATATTTGAAAGTCCTGTGCATCGACTGGAGTGGTTTGTAATTTTCTGTTTTTTGACGTCCAGACCAGTGCAGTTTGAAATGTTGGCAAACAAAGAAACAAATGCTAGGGTAGTGATAAAAATAAACAAATGCTAGAGATGCGATAAAATTGAACAAATGCTAGGGACGCGATAAAATTATGCGATAAGCAGCCATGATTGGTTGAAAGACGTCCTTTCGTACCGTTTTATTGGTCAAAAGTAGTGTGACATAGTAAAAGTGTAACGTCAGTTTAAATGAAATGTTTAACCATAACATGTATACAACATAATGTACGATGGCTTTTGGTTTAAAATACGCATATGAATACAATGGTTGAACATTGGACTGAAAATCACAGACAACACATTTCCTCTGAGACTCAATCTGTTCACAGACACTAACGGCCTGTGTCTTTAATAGGCTATATTCAACCATAACAGTATCGCCACCATGTAATCATTGACCAGTTGAACAGAAGTGGCTAATATAGTTACTTTGTCTCCGACTAAAATTTTTAATCGGCTATACAAAAAGACGATTTTATACTTCAATAATAACAACAACAACAACAATAATAATAATAATAATAATAATAATAATAATAATAATAATAATAATGTTTTAAAACTGTCAAATTTTGTAAATAATGGGTATTCAAAATACTATAATTTTTAAATTGTGAGATTCGCAACACAGTCATTAGACTGAAAGACTACTACTCTTGGGGAAACTGTCTCGCTCAAGACGTCCCTGAAGTTGTCAGAAACTCATGGTCGGGAGCATTACAGAGAGAAAATAGTTTCTGACTGACTATACTCGTTTGATGTCACCGAGACTCGTAGGTCTCACATTTTTCGATGAAATGAAATAGGGGAATTACACCGTGAAATAAAGAGTGTTACTGGGATGAATTTTGAAAAGTTGATAGAAAAAGAAGAACTCAGAGAAAAACCTGATCCTCCTTACCGCCTGAACATGTCCATCGCAAATACCACTACAGTAAACGCTGGGAATCGAACCCTAGATTGCAGGAGAAATAAAAAATAGGTTGCAACTGCCAAATTACTCTTCAAGGAACGACCACTCATATAAATTGAGGGAAAGAAGACAGAGGACGGATTTCTTTTCTCAATCGTACTATCAGGGACTGGAATGCTTTATCTGCAGATTTACTAAAGGCTTTACCAACAACCAAAAACGTATTTAAAAATAGGCTTAAGGACTTTACTAATAGACGATAATTATAGACAGTATGTAAAGGATGTAAATGATATTTTGTTATTGAAGTGTTGTATCAGTGAGGAATTATGTTGTGTCAGTGAAGTGTGTTGTGTCAGTGAAACGTGTTCCTGTCAGGGAAGCTTCATAGTTTATAGTGGCAGTGTAAAGTATTTGAACAGTGAAATGTTTTTGAAGTGTTAGTGAAATCAGGATAGAATCAGTGAAATGTGTCGTAGTTCAAGTGCAGTGAGTGAGTTGACAGCGAAATGAGTGTAATGTGGAAAGGTACTTGCGCAGATATGAACATATCATACTCGTGGGTTTTAGTTCGAACTTAGATTTAAGATACAAATTAGATTTATTTTAAATGTTATTTTAAGTGATCGTGCTTCATTTAATTTAGGATATTTCCTGTTATTATTATTATTATTATTATTATTATTATTATTATTATAAATTATTGTTAGTATTAATTATTGGTATTATTAAGTGTATTTTTAATTAACGAGTTTATTATTGTCATTACTGAGTGTAATTAGTTACCACTGCCACCGAGTATACACCCATTGCAGTGTGAATAAATACATACAAGCTATAGCACAGCGACAGAAAGAGACGTATCATAGTGATACTTAAAATGTATATTTATTTTAAGAAACTGTGCAAATACTGTATATTGTTTATATCTGGCTCCCCTACAATCTCTTACAGTTTGTAAAACGTATTCGGTTACATCCTGTATATATCAGCTATTTCGCTGAAGCTGCATTCAGGAATATGTAGCAAAGTGCAAGTTCTAATTATATTTCAATCGAAAATCTTAATGCCATTTTAATGAAAGCTGACATGTTAGCCTACTGCAAGCAAGGCACAAATTATGAAGAAAACCGTCATTATGTATGTTACCACGAGCACATCTAACAAGAAACAAAAGAAACAACTGCAGTTTATCTCGCCAACTTATTAACGAACGATGAAAGTCCATTTAACTTACAGCAACCGAATTCTCGCATTCATGCGGGTAATTGGTACTGATCTCAATATTTTTCATAACTGCCATTGGATATGGGAGAAAGTATGGCAATTTACTGGGCTTCTACGAACATTCCACAGAACCAACTGTAACATACGTCGGTTTTCAATTAAGTTAAAACAGTCTCTTCACAATATACTGTATTACGAACTTGAAGCTGGTTTTCTTCAGAGTAGCTTCCAACTATAAAACTTGTTATTATTGTTCGTAATGTTTTATTGTTTGAAAATCACTCATGGACACAGAAATCGACATTTTATTTTATCAAGATGGCCTTACCACCACCAGAATAAATAAATTTATTGTTATAAAAAAAACTCATGTTCAATAACGGAGCAGATGATTCTGAATTTCCAACACAAAATTAAAAAGCTTTGCGTTATATTGTTTGTATTATTACAATATTTCTTTCCCTTTACCATAAATATGAGACAACCAAACTGAGAAGCGACATGTTTTTAGTAATATTCTCGTTGAAACAGAAATAAAATGCAGTTACAGTTCAACGTATGGTTCTAGACTACTATAGAATGATAGGAACGAAAATTCTGTAATGCGGTAAGCGCTAAAAATGTGTAGAATTATGTTATATGAATAGACAATTCCATTAGATCCACAAAGATCTCATTGCAGTTACAGTTGGAGCTGAAATAAAATATGTACCTATCGACGGAAGATTCTGAACTACTGCAGAACTAGATATGAACGAAAATTCTTTAACGTGATAAACTCTAATAATGTACATCTCATTTGAACACTCAATTTCAGTACCTAATGCAAAGACTCAGTTGTATTCTTCTTGTTACGCATACATACATACATACACACAGTACATACATACATACACACACAGTACATACATACATACATACATACATACATACATACATACATACATACATACATACATACATACATACATACATACATACATACATACATAGTGTTCTGCCCATGTGGTCTTTCAATGCAAACCAAGCATTATCCAATCTTTCCTATTTCCTACCTTTCTCTTTGTCTCCATATATGATCCACATATCTTAATGTCGTCTATCATCTGATATCTTGTTCTGTTTCGAACTCTTCTCCCGTTCACCATTCCTTCCAGTTCATCCTACAGTAGGCAGTTTCTTCTCAGTCAGTGACCCAACCAATTCTTTTCTCTCTTCCTGATCAGTTGCAGCATCATTCTTTCTTCACCCACGCTTTCCAACACAACTTAATTTCTTATTTCGTCTGTCCACTTCACAAGCTCCATTCTTCTCCATATCTACATTTCAAATATTTCTATTCGTTTCTCTCTATTTCGTCGTAATGTCCATGTTTCTGCCCCATACTATGCCACACTCCACACAAAGCATTTCACTAGTCTCTTCCTTAGTTTTTTTTCCATAGGTCCGCAAAAGATGCTCCTTTTTCTATTAAAAGCTTCCTTGCAATTGCTATCCTCTTTTCACTTCCTGGCAGCAGCTCATGTCAATGCTTATAGTACATCCAAAGTATTTGAAGCTGTCCACTTGTTCTACTGCATGGGTCGTCAGCACAGAGCACGCTGGGGCTAGTCTCTCTTACCCGCGGAAAACGCAGTGCACTAGGGTGCACTCCGTAGCTGCTAGTGGGTATGCTCTCTATCTCTCCTTGTTGCACGACAGTGCACACGGGACAGCACCGCGTACCCTTTGCACATTTCAGCGAGTGCTGACGACCACTGCTCTACTGCCTCATTTAGAATTCGCAAGTTTACTTTCTTTACCTTTCTTCATATGACCATGGTCTTCGTCTTGTTTGCATTTATCTTCATTCCATACTGCTGACAGCTGTCATTTAGCTCCAGTAGCATATCTCTTAATATCGTCTTCTCTTCTGCTAACAACACCGTATCATCAGCAAATCTTGTTAACATTAAAATAATATCAACGCAGACTCAGAAAAGTTACAGAATGACATATGAAAGACGTAAGCACTATAAATGGGTATCTATATCTCGTGAACACACAAATTCACTCGCTCAACAAAAGTTTCAGTTGTAGATTACCTAAAAGTGAAATGATATCCTTACTGGTCAACAGATGATTCTGTACTACAGAATCACAGAGGAATAAATATAAACAAAAACCAAATGAAAAGCAATGCAAATGTCTACGTTATGAAGAGAGAGATTTTCAATAAAGCAACCAAACAACCCTGAAATTTCGCAGTACTCTAAGACAGGATTCCAGTTTAATTAAAAACCTTTTTACGCGTAAATCTAACAAAACTAATTACAGGACACGCTGAACTCAATTCAATATTTAAACATGATTAAATGAAACGTTAATGCGTACGCATTTAAATTGTCACGTAAATACAAAATAAATATTTCGCAGAACGTGACGACAGACGATCTATTCCGTTAATAATTTAATTCGATTTCAAGGGCACACTTACGGGATGTTCGTCTGCATCTGGTGGCCATAGCCTATCGGTGTGGAAGAACGCAAGGGGGAAAGAAGAAAGAGGATGCACAATGATTAAGACTACAGCATCAAACGACAAGTCCACATTATCTGCCGTAGTTCTGGGGGTCCTGTTTCCAGCTGCAAATCCACAAGATGACAAAAGTAGCAATTTATTTTCCATCATGAATGAGTGTGTCTAGTCTTAAGTTAAGTAATGGTCTTGTACCATGCTGGCGAAATGATCAGTAGCGTCTCGCTACCGTGTGAATATTCAGTATTAGTGCATAACCCTCACAAGAAAGAAACAGGTGAAATGACTCAAGTAGTGGTGAACATTTTTACGAAAATTCTAAATCGGAAAATTTTCTAGCTTACCGATTTTGCTAAGTTTTATAATACAGGTTGATCCGTTTGTGTATGGGTAAAATAAAAACAACGTAAAACATTTACTACTCAACTTTATTTGTTGAAACTTCGTGCATACAACACTGATAGATGAGAGATTCCTCAGAGCTCAACATGAACACCTATTGCGCACAATGCACAACTCATAACGGTGATGCAATTCAGTCCATGTCCGTTGTAACATAAGAGGGGTGATTTGTCCAAAAGCTTGAACAATTTTTACTCTCAAGTCATCAATGTTCCTGGGTTTCTGTGAATAGACGATGTCTTTAACAAAACCCCACACGAAGAAGTCAGGAGGGGTTAGATCTGGGGAATATGGGGGCCAAGCCAAGAGATAGCTGCTTCTCGTACTGGGTTTCGCCTGCGACCTCCTGCATGTTTTTTTTTAACACAGAACCTGTTTCTACAAATGTTCGATAGGACAACATTATGGAATCGTCTTTAGGCAGGTCTACATTATGCATACCCTACTTACGTCGAAATTTCCTTTGACTTCTTTTAATACTCTCAAATTTAGCATACCAAAGAAGACATTGTGCCCGCTGTTGATATGTAGCAGCCATTCTAATCATCTACGATTTTCATTTGTCCTTTCAGATTATGCATTGTTGATTGTCATATATGGAAACTCTCATATTTTAATAATAATATAAGCAGCAAGAAATTTTTCCTACTATCATCATATTTTTATAATAATAAATTAATATTATCCATACCCAAACGAATCAGACTGTATTATTGACATAATTATAAATTTTCCTGAAAATTTTCCCATTATTACACTTTTTCTTGCAGCTTATTGATTTTGCTGAAGTTCTACAATAAATTTGTACTCGTATAACTTCATTATAAATTCACCTGAATATCCCCCCCTTAAGCAGTTTTTTTGGCTTACTGATTCTGTCAACATTTATAATTGTTCTGATATAATACTTTTTTTTTATTTATTTATTTATTTTTTTTTTTTTTTGCGTAGCTTGGTGATTTTATTAAGTTTCCTAATTGTACTCATAATTACATCCAATCCTTATCCTGATCGACAGATGAACTAATTTTTGCTCAAACAGCCACAATTTACACAAGATGTATCTTTTGTATTACACAATCACTCGAAAACTGTACACGCGTAATAATTTTTTATCCTTTGTCAATTGTTTTCATTATCTGAAATTATCCATTATGTATGTATGTATGTATGTATGTATGTATGTATGTATGCATGCATGCATGCATGCATGCATACGGATATGTTGTTTCTATAACCTTTACTTGCGAAACTCAATTTTGATCAACTCTGTCATACATCCCAGCCAACAACAAATTTTCTCGATGCATATTTAAGTTATTGAAAAGTAAAATAAATTATCAAAATAGGCGAAACGCTGTAGTTGTGGTATAAAACTTTAAGCAATTTCTGATAATTCCATCAAACACATTTTTGTAAAATTCATACAGTGCTAGAGGGTCGATAAAAATGAGAAGCATTTTCGTCCAATAATTTATTGTAAAATAGGGGTCCGTTTCTATAATCTGTATCGCACAACCGTATCTGCATTATTTATTTTACAGTAATAAAATTTAACTCTGGCAAACTTCGGTTCTGGAAGTAATACTCCGCGAATTTCATCTATTGCTCGTGAACACACGTAGTTTTTTTCTTTTTTGCAACAAATGCCTTTAATAAAATACTTCCTTATTTATAAAACTGAAATGCAAGTGTCGTTTTACTGATTTGTCTTCAAACATGAAACTTACTGACCCATTTCAACATATTTTGGTTTCCGGAAATGAAGCTGTGTTGGAAAGAGGAAAGGGTGGGTGAAGAAAAAATGATGCTGAAACTGATCAGGAAGAGGAAAAGGAATTGGCTGGGTCACTGGCTGAGAAGGAACTGTCTACTGAAGGATGCACTGGAAGGAATGGTGAACGGGAGAAGAGTTTGGGGCAGAAGAAGATATCAGATGATAGACGACATTAACCTATATGGATCGTATGCGGGGACTAAGAGGAAAGCAGAAAACAGAAAAGACTGGAGAATGCTGGGTTTGCAGTGAAAACCTGCCCTTGGGCAGTACACTATGAATGAATGAATTGGTTTCCGGGTAGCTCAGTTTGTATAGCAACTGGCTGTGAATTAATTTCGGGTAATGACGAAATTTTTCTTGCTGCCAGAACTTCCAGAAAGGTCCAGGAATCCACCCAGCCAGCTTTCAAATTTTAGTACCGGGTCTTTGTCGGGAGTGGAAGGCAATCCAAACGTAGTGTCTACAATTGCATCTCATTCTAGTGCAGGGATGATGAGAACATGGAGTTCTATCTCGTAGACCTCTATGAGCTTTCATGGCGTCCAAAAGGCACACATTTCACATACCTATTTTGCATTATTTAAACGTAAGAAATGAAAGCCGCATGTACTTTTACGAACACATCACGCACTGCAATAATTTTCCAGATAGCTACATAAAGGTCATAAAGAGAGCCATGTTGTTGCCCTGACTCTCCAAGAGGTGTTTTATAAAAAAAACTTATTCATAACAAGCGTTCCATCATAAGAAAATTTAAAATGAAATATTTAACTTCAGTATTGTTGAAGACAGACACTACAGAATGACAGAAAATCTGCTAGAACTAATCGATCGAAGATAAAGGATTTTAATATGGTTTTATTCCCCATCTGCAGTGGATATAATCTATATAAGAAACCGAGTAGGTCAACAGAACTTCCGAAAAGGTAGCGAAGCTGTGCAAAAAGTGAGAAAGGAAAATAACGGTAATTACTGAATTAAATATTTAATCACCTCGATCCCAACTTCAGTGGAGCATACTGACCTGGAAAACGTGTTTAATCTCCTGTGTCACAGTAGCTATTTTAATATTGCTATAATCCTCTCAAAAGATACTCATGCCCAATTCCTTGTGAGGTACGTCAAAGGAAATGCAACTATAACACAAATTTTCCTCAATATATTTTAGTTTTCTCTTTTATGCATTACATTATAGCTCAATATAATTCCTAGCGACTTTAAACAGGCTTTGAATTTTAAGGATAAAGAAGAAAACTACCATCAATGTAGCAACTTCTCAAAGTCTGATATGTTAAGATGTGAAATAGTTATTTGTTCTCAAGGCTTTTATTTCTTATTCACGTGAGAAATGAAAACCGAAATTATGACATCCACAAGAAGGGAAAGCAAGGTCACAGCCTAAGACAACACAGTGCCAATGGAATGGAGATTATGTCCACAATTCTAGAAAAGTTATCATCTTATCGCACGAACTAAAGCCAATTCTATTAATGTGAGATCTTTCAGTTTTTTACTTGGTTTATTTAACGACGTTTTATCAACAGCTATGCTTATCAAGCATCTGAGTGGAATGAAGGTGATAATGCCAGCGAAATGAATCCAGAGTCCAGCGTCGAATGTTACCCCAGATCACACATAACAGATTGCTCAACCTTTATAGGCTTTGACGGCAACAACTTTTATCAATTTCACTATGCTGCCATCTAGCTACTGCATAAGAAAGAAGTCACAATTTAACTCTCATTTGAATTGCATAAGCAACTGTACTTCCATCTGGTAGTCGTTCCCAATCAATGGTGGCGATCCTGGTGGTTAAAAAAAATGTTATGGTTTATTTGACGACGCTCGCAACTGCAGAGGTTATATCAGCGTCGCCGGATGTGCCGGAATTTTGTCCCGCAGAAATTCTTTTACATGCCAGTAAATATACTGACATGAGCGTGTCGCATTTAAGCACACTTAAATGCCATCGATCTGGCCCGGGATCGAACCCGCAACCATGGGCAAAGAAGGCCAGCGGTATACCAACTCGCCAACCAGGTCGACTCCTGGTGGTTGTTCTCTTCCACATTTTACCGTTTTTAACATGGGGATGAGCTATCTGTTACACATTGGCCGACAAAAAATTTGGAACACTTGAATTTTACTTTGTAAATGTATTTAATATGTCACCAATATGTTTCAAATAGTGATTAACAAGATTATAATCTTACTATGCAAAAAAAATGAACATGATTTCATAACACCAACAATTGAGGACCGTTTTTGCAAAACTTGCTAACTGAAAAAACTAAATTTTACAGGAGAGACAAAACACTATAGTAAGTAAGTTTTGCTGTATCTCTCACTTAGAGGAGAAAGCAAGTTTTGAAAAAAACGATCACACTTTGACACACTACAATGAAGAGAAATAACCCAATTTTACTTGAACATCATGTAGAGGCCTGCCTTATGTTAACGAATTCATCAAAATCTCAATTTTGCAAATTTTGCAGTTAGCAAGTTTTGCAAAATCGGTTCTCAATTATAAATTATTGTATTACACTTTTCATATGACAATCTTGAACCTCAGATATCTGGAAAATTAATAACTTGTGGATATACCGTTGGGGTTAAGTGTACTGCAATTTACCTTCACTATCACGCCTTAATAGGAATAAGTCAAATTACAAGTCACCCTGTATAAACGTTAAAGCACAAAATTACATTGATAAACAAGTTGAAACCTCAGCAACACACTAGTCAATATTCAATAGTCACTATTCAATTTGCTGACCCACAATTCACTCGCAGAACCTTGGCATGCTGGGTCATTTTGTTCTACACTGAATATATCGAAGCGCATGAAACACTTTGTTGAATAAGATAAAAAAAAAGAGAACTAGTCACTTGGCAAGTCACACATTTCAACTTAACGCTAGAATTCTACAATTCAGCATAAGAGAGACTGTTGTACCTTTAGCATAGTGTACCTTTGAACATTTTTCGTTTTTTATTTTTTGCTACTACCTAGAGGACTCAAACTGAAGTAGATTGTAGGGAAAGCCACTAAATAGATCTGGTCATAGTTTTCGTTTGATTTATTGCAAAATGTGAGTTCTGTGAACGAAAGAATCTTTTTCAGTACCAAAAGTAAACATTTCGTTCATTGATATATGTTATCTAACATAAAACCGATTGTATATGTTACCATCCATTAAGTACAATGTGTTCCGTATCATCTGGTGAGTAATAACATATTTTAATTTTCATGATTTATTCCAATCTCTAGTTTTAGTAGCCATATTTCCTTAAACGTGCACCCTCTTGTACCTTTGAACACAGAACATCTTGTACCATGGAACATGTTCCAAGGTACATAATACTATTGTTTTTTGTCTTTATTTTATTTTAAGATCATGTCACGAAGTAAGTCCGGAATTAAGAGGTCCCCCAATTGATCCGGATGCCTTGAAGAAAGCTGTTGAAGCAATTCTTGTACCTCCAGGAAATAAAATCTAAATCAGAGAAGCCTGCTATGGTTTATGATTGCAAATACATTTTAAATATGATTGTCAGTTCTTACAACTATATTCCCACCTATAATACATGTGTTCCAACTTACAAGAGGGTATATTCTAAGGTACATGAACCTGTTGTACCTTTGAACATATTACATTTTATTTTTTCCATCCTTAATAGATGTGTAGAACAGGAAAATATATACACGAAGTTGTAAAGGAATCTTCAATAATTATTTAAAGTATTTTTTAATTTAAAAAATACCATTTCCCAAAATTAAAAAAAAAAATAAAATCTGAAAAGTATTTAAAGGTACAACAGTCTCCCCTACTCCACTAGCAATTGTGGAAACCAACCAGCAATCCTAAATTATTAGGTTATTCTTATACATTAGGCACGATACAGCATTAAAAAACTTCAGCAGTTTCAACACGTTACTCTACTATCTCGAAGTCGTCTTCAAAGGGCTAAGACACTCATTTCATTAGCACGAGCACAGGCCCAACAGTTGGACTGTGTCCACTTTAAGTTCCAAGAGATCAGTTCAGTGTTTGTGGTTCCGCCTTATTATACAGAATTTCATTAGTTCATTCGTGAGAACACTTACTTTGCACTAATTAAGAACTCAATTAATTAAATTAATCCTACCACTTAGTATTCTTGACGCAATTTGTGTTTGATCTAAAGTCTCAATACACAAACACGTATAACATCATTTCAGATGGAAACAACCTCTATGTTTACACATATTAATTCTGAGAAACGACTCCACTCCATCATCAAAATAATGCGAAAATTTGGCTCAAGATATGCAGTTCGCTTAAAAACAAGCATACAAATGGAAGACGAACTGTTTATTTGCATGCGTTGAGGTCTGTCCCTGGCCAGAAATGGAGACAAGCCTTCTTGTAAAATTATAGATAGAAAAGATTGGATTATTTACTGTGAAACATACAGAACAAAGTTAAATATTTTTAAAGTTGTGGGTCCGCGCGTTGGCCGCACGTTTATCATACATACACATACCTATTTATAATCCCCTTTCGCTTCCCAGAACTGAATACGACCTCTTATTTCCATGGCGAAGTATTTATATTTATCTTCGGTGAAACAAGACATATGTTAAGAAATTCGAATTTACTCTCCAAACATCCGGCCGGTGCATTGCAATATCTAATACAGAACGAAACCAGTAGCTGAACACAAAGACTTCCACACTTACGAAGACGTTAAGGTGTTTTCTTTCAACACCAGCCATACTGCTTACAGCCAAGGTAAAGGCGGCCGCTTGTTTCTATCAACATCTTTAGGCTGGAGGCAAGAGCGCGATAATACGAGAATCTGTACTGCTTTGTTCCGAAGAGAACTGGCCGCATTGCAGTACCGAATAACTTTAGTGTAAATACGGATTAATAAAGTAAATACGTAATGCATAAAAAATGCAACATACTTGATACAAAGAACAGTGCTCGAAGTCCCAGACATAAACAACTACACAATAAAACTCTTTAGGGGCACAAAGCATCATCTCCTTCAGGAAGAATCCTCACTTCTGACTTAGAAATATTTATATTCTAGCAGTGACATACTAAAATTTGTAGCACTTTAAGCATGCCTAGGAGAGGAAATGAATCCTCCGTGTAATTGCCACGCTTCCTTCTCACTCTTTCCTTTCAGCCTGTGTTCTTTCTCCTTTTCATCCCTTTTTACATTTTTCGTTTATTTTTATCTATCCATCCATCCATCCATCCACCTACCTACATATTTTTTTCTTGATCTGCAAATGTATTTCCCTTCTGTCGTTCTTCTTTCTCCTCCTCTTCCCTATTTTTCTCTTTCTTTCTATCTCCCTTCAATTTTTTAGTTTTAATTTACTAGTATTCTTTCTTTCCACCTTCATTTTTATACTTCTTTTTACCTTTCATCTGTTCTTGAATTTTTCTTTTTTTTTTATTTACAAGTTTTCTTTTGTAATTTTCCATTTTTATTTTTCTACCTTTAATGAATATTCTGTCCTTAATTTAAACTTTTTAATGTATTTATTTAGCCTGTAGGTATTCTTCTCATTGACCAGATATTTTGTATTCGACTGATAATGGAGAAAAAATGGGAGTATAAGGGTACAGTGCATCAGTTATTCATAGATTTTAAAAAGGCATATGACTCGGTTAAGGGAGAAGTTTTATATGCTATTCTTATTGAATTTGGTATTCCCAAGAAACTAGTTCGATTAATTAAAATGTGTCTCAGTGAAACGTACAGCAGAGTTCGTGTAGGTCAGTTTCTGTCAGATGCGTTTCCAATTCACTGTGGGCTAAAGCAAGGAGATGCGCTGTTACCTTTACTTTTTAACTTTGCTCTAGAGTATGCCATTAGGAAAGTCCAGGATAACAGAGAGGGTTTGGAATTGAACGGGTTACATCAGCTGCTTGTCTATGCGGATGACGTGAATATGTTAGGAGAAAATCCACAAACGATTAGGGAAAACACGGGAATTTTACTGGAAGCAAGTAAAGAGATAGGTTTGGAAGTAAATCCCGAAAAGACAAAGTATATGATTATGTCTCGTGACGACAATATTGTACGGAATGGAAATATAAAAGGTGGAGAAGTTCAAATATCTTGGGGCAACAGTAACAAATATAAATGATACTCGGGAGGAAATTAGACGCAGAATAAATATGGGAAATGCCTGTTATTTTTCGGTTGAGAAGCTTTTATCATCCAGTCTGCTGTCAAAAAATCTGAAAGTTAGAATTTATAAAACAGTTATATTACCGGTTGTTCTTTATGGTTGTGAAACTTGGACTCTCACTTTGAGTGAGGAACATAGGTTAAGGGTGTTTGAGAATAAGGTGCTTAGGAAAATATTTGGGGCTAAGAGGGATGAAGTTACAGGAGAATGGAGAAAGTTACACAACACAGAACTGCACGCATTGTATTCTTCACCTGACATAATTAGGAACATTAAATCCAGACGTTTGAGATGGGCAGAGCATGTAGCACGTATGGGCGAATCCAGAAATGCATATAGAGTGTTAGTTGGGAGACCGGAGGGAAAAAGACCTTTAGGAAGACCGAGACGTAGGTGGGAGGAGCGGGCTTATGTGAGGACGGCAATGAACCTCCGGGTTCCTTAAAAGCCAGTAAGTAAGTAAGTAATAATAATAATAATAATAATAATAATAATAATAATAATAATAATAATCCGTGGCACGACAGTCCGTGAAGGAACATGACCCATCACCCGGCTCCTAGCCTCAGGTCCACATGTCGAAGCAGAGGTGGACGATCATCTAACCAGAATAAAGGTATTATCGTGTGGTTAGCACGATGATCCCCTAGCCGTTATAGCTGGCTTTCGTATCCGGATTTCGCCACCTATCGTAGCTCCCCAAGTGCAGCACGATGCTGAGTGGGTACCGATTCCATACACGGGCCAAAATTTAATGAGAAAATTTCTTCTCCCACGAGGACTCGAACCAGCGTGCATTCCGTAACGTGAGTCTTAGGCGCGAGACTCAATAACGTTTATGAGCACATATTACTGAAAGACTAAAATATATGGGTAAAATTTCTACACATTCATACGTAAAATTTAATGGAAATTCAGAATATGTAAATTTTAATATACGGTAGTGTCATTTAAGAAATTAAAGTATACTGTCATAAACTAACTTTTTTGGACTAATGGAATGATATTGTATGGTTAATCTTGACATCTTTTGTATAACATTTTTTTTTTGTAAAACTAAAATTTAAGAAGCTATTAAGAAAATTCCATACTTTTATATATATATATATATATATATATATATATATATATATATATATATATATACACGAGATTCTTTGAATGGGTGTGTTGTTGACATTTCCTTACATAATCAAATATGTTAATTACGGATATAATACAAACATTTTGAGATAATTATCGGAAGAGTAGAATATCTGTTATTGCTAACACGTTACATAATACACGTCTACATTCCACACAAACAAAATATGAAGTGTAGCAAAATTCCATTACGGTACATTCATCATACCATCTACCAAGGTCTCAGAGTCGCTTTACCCTCAGCAAGATAAAGGAGGGAGTTTGTAATTTCACTTCATAGATAGCAGCACCATGCAACGTCGCCTTGTCTCGTGCACGCAGGTTCCTGCGCCTCTTGGTATATTACACCTACGTACGTGCATTAAATAATACGAAAAAAACATGCGTCGGAACAGTGTAGCAAACCTAACCGTAATTCTGAACACATGCAAGTTACGAAATTTCTGCTCCTATAATGCTCTCAAGTTTTGAAAGAATGAATTTGGTAGCCATGGTATACTGTAATACATCGTAATCGAACGTAACGTTCACAGTAGGCTATCTTTCAGTCGTTCGATATAAAACAAGTTAATGAACGAACTATTCTTCTTTTTCTTCTTTCTCCTTTCATGTATTAGGGCTAGGGTTGCCAACCCTCCTATATTTCCCAGGATCGCCCGTATTTTCCCCTAATTTTAACAGTCTCCCGACTCCCGTATTAAGGCTGGTCCACAATAAATCGGGAACGGAAACGACGAGAACGAGAACGGAAATACTGTTAAAAATAAATGTATTTAAATGTGAGCAGTCACAGTTAACTATTGTGAATGCTCACATTTATATACATTATTTTAACATTATTTCCGTTCTCGTTCTCGTTTCCGTTCCCGGTTTATTGTGAACCAGCCTTTATTCTTCTCTTCGAGATTTTTTCTCCTTTACTTCTGCATAACTCAAAAAAATATAAATATATATTCTAAACATTTGATTTTCCCGTGAATGACGATTGATTATATGATGAATTTTGTTGTTCAAGAAATGCAGTAAAATGTTATAAATTTGGAAAAACTAGCTAGTTTTGTTCTCAGCATAGTAATTCTCATTTCCTATCGACAAGGTTCAAAACGTTGGCTGTTGTTACATCTACAACACGGTACAAATACCCAAAAACCTCACACCATGTTGCAGATGACACTACTTTCCTATGTTCTTCCTCTGCTCTAAATCAATTACATGCTCTCAACAACGACACTCTATCACAGATGGCTTTATGGTTTGAATCTAATGGTTTCTTTCTTAATCAAGAAAAAACTATCAACATAACTTTCAGCCTAAATTATCTAATAAATAAGGACAACAGACTCAACTACACAAAATTTCTAGGACTTTTTATAGACTCCAGTTTAACATGGTATAAGCACATCGAATACATATGCACAAAGCTATCAAGAGTTTTATATTTGTTAAAGAAATTAACGACTTGCGCTTCTCAAAATTATTTAAGATAAGTCGATAATCCGATATGCCCTAATTTTCTGGGGAAATGGAACCAAAATTGGAAACGTCTTGATTTTACAAAAGAAAGCCATTAGAATTTTATGTAAATCAAACTATCTGGAACATTGTCGGCCACTTTTGAGACAATCACAGATTTTAACAATCATAAATTTGTATATATATATATATATATATATAATCTAATAATTTACACTCGACAAAATATCGACAATTACTCATTGGTGGCCAATATACATGATCATGAAATTAGAAATAATGAACATATTAATATTCCATGTTGTAGATTACACAAGAGCAACAAAAACTTTTTAATTATGGGGATGAAATTATATAATAAGCTCCCAAGTCAATATTATAAATTACCAATCAATAGCTTCAAAACTAGATTTTACAATTGGTTATTAAATAATCCTTTTTATTGTGTTGCTGAGTTTTTCGACACAAATTTGTATGAAATTGTATTTTAATAAATAAGTTTAATTGCAATTTAGTTAGTTTTCGTTAATTTAAAAGTTTCAAATTATTTCATGTTTTCAGTGTATTATTTAAATTTTACTGTTTCTTTTATTAGTGTTTTTTTAAATGTATTTATTGAATTTGGTATTCCCAAGAAACTAGTTCGATTAATTAAAATGTGTCTCAGTGAAACATACAGCAGAGTCCGTATAGGTCAGTTTCTATCTGATCCTTTTCCAATTCACTGCGGGCTAAAGCAGGGAGATGCACTATCACCTTTACTTTTTAACTTCGCTCTAGAATATGCCATTAGGAAAGTTCAGGATAACAGGCAGGGTTTGGAATTGAACGGGTTACATCAGCTGCTTGTCTATGCGGATGACGTGAATATGTTAGGAGAAAATCCACAAACGATTAGGGAAAACACGGAAATTTTACTTGAAGCAAGTAAAGAGATAAGTTTGGAAGTAAATCCCGAAAAGACAAAGTATATGATTATGTCTCATGACGAGAATATTGTACGAAATGGAAATATAAAAATTGGAGATTTATCCTTCGAAGAGGTGGAAAAATTCAAATATCTTGGAGCAACAGTAACAAATATAAATGACACTCGGGAGGAAATTAAACGCAGAATAGATATGGGAAATGCGTGTTATTATTCGGTTGAGGAGCTCTTATCATCCAGTCTGCTGTCCAAAAATCTGAAAGTTAGAATTTATAAAACAGTTATATTACCGGTTCTTCTGTATGGTTGTGAAACTTGGACTCTCACTCTGAGAGAGGAACATAGGTTAAGGGTGTTTGAGAATAACATGCTTAGGAAAATATTTGGGGATAAGCGGGATGAAGTTACAGGAGAATGGAGAAAGTTACACAACACAGAACTGCACGCATTGTATTCTTCACCTGACATATTTAGGAACTTAAAATCCAGACGTTTGAGATGGGCAGGGCATGTAGCACGTATGGGCGAATCCAGAAATGCATATAGAGTGTTAGTTGGGAGACCGGAGGGAAAAAGACCTTTAGGGAGGCCGAGACGTAGATGGGAGGATAATATTAAAATGGGCGGCAATGAACCTTCGGGTTCCTTAAAAGCCTTTTGTAAGTAAGTAAGTATTTATATGTTTTTCTATGTATTCTGACGAAGCCTAAAACTGTATGTCTAATGGCCAAATAAACTGAACTGAATTGAATTGAACTGAATTGAATTGAATTGAATTGAATTGAATTGAATTGAATTGAACGTGAAAATCTCAAATAATAAATAGGTCTAGCCCACTTTTTGAGCTTGTTTGTGTTAGTCCAGTTGTTTGGGGAAGCCAATGGTTCAACCGAATAGAGAATCGTTCCTTGTGAGACGATTTGAACACAGATACGAAACATCAGATAAATTAAACTTCAGTTCACGGTTAATAGCATGTATAAATTCCCCACATTTACCCAAGAATTTCACCCTTGTGTTGAAATGATCACTCAATGTGAATTAAATCACAGCCGTCCGTAAAACAGAACACATTCTGATACACGAGACAGCACGTCTAGCAATGCTATATAGCTACATCTTTGCAAATGAAAACCCAACCTAGTTGGAATATGCGAGACAATATATTCAATCTAAAATTTCAAAGTTAATTACGTCCGTTTATTTTTTAGACAGACTTTACAGGTGTACATTATGTAAATGTAAATCTGATCCTGTACGCTTGATGTTACAGGACAAGCAAATCTAGCTCTCGAATAAGCAAATATATAAATTGTTTTATTTAACAGTACGTACACGTCCACCATTATACATGATTCAGTGCTAATTCATAGTAATGGAAAATAAAGGTGACACCAAATAAGAAGGTCATTTGTCTATGAACACGGCCGTGAAATTTTAATTTTGCAACCGAATGGAACCTCCTCACATTAGTCAGATGTCGCGATGGACGGCGGTGTCACGTTCCGCCGCCAGCAGACGCCGGGCGGCAAGTCGTTCGTCGCAAACTAATTAAATACCGCGTATCTCGCCTGGAAATATATGGATGTATACGACTGACGTATATTTCCAGAATTATTTCACCTTCTACTAGAGTCGTAAGGAACATACTAAAGCGTATTTTTTTCTCGCCAGTTACACAAAAAGGAACAAGGAATTTATACATTTAAAATATATGACGCAACAAAGTAAGCCTGCAGACTTGTAAGAGAAAAACGCGGATAAAGAACGGAATGCAGCTGGATAAATTAGACTCCCACCTCATCTAACTTGAAGGATTGGGCCACTTTGACCGTTCCGTGAGGGTTTTGAACCGACAATGAACACAGTCCAAGGCTCGAAATAAAATTATCAATTAAGTGTGACTACATTATGACAGGAAAGTCTTCCAATTAATAAAATACAACTAAAAAATATGGTAGTTTCACAAAGACTACACGTCATTTCTAAATTATAGGCCCATTTTTTCACATGTATCGTAACAATTCATTTCCTTATCATATCGCAGTTTATTTTCTTGACCTGCAACTTAAAAGACAAACAACATAATTTAATTACTTACTTACTTATTGGCTTTTAAGGAACCCGGAGGTTCATTGCCGCCCTCACATAAGCCCGCCATTGGTCCCTATCCTGAGCAACATTAATCCAGTCTCTATCATCATATCCCACCTCCCTCAAATCCATTTTAATATTATCTTTCCATCTACGTCTCGGCCACCCTAAAGGTCTTTTTCCTCCGGCCTCCCAACTAACACTCTATATGCATTTCTGGATTCGCCCATACGTGCTACATGCCCTGCCCATTTCAAACGTCTGGATTTAATGTTCCTAATTATGTCAGGTGAAGAATACAATGGATGCAGTTCTGTGTTGTGTAACTTTCTCCATTCTCCTGTAACTTCATCCCTCTTAGCCCCAAATATTTTCCTAAGCGCCTTATTCTCAAACACTCTTAACCTATGTTCCTCTCTCAAAGTGAGAGTCCAAGTTTCACAACCATAAAGAACAACCGGTAATATAACTGTTTTATAAATTCTAACTTTCAGATTTTTTGACAGCAGACTGGATGATAAAAATTCTCAACCGAATAATAACAGGCATTTCCCATATTTATTCTGTGTTTAATTTCCTCTCGAGTATCATTTATATTTGTTACTGTTGCTCCAAGATATTTGAACTTCTCTACCTCTTCAAAAGATAAATTTCCAATATTCTTATATGTCCATTTCGTACAATACTCTCGTCACGAGACATAATCATACTTTGTCTTTTCGGGATTTACTTCCAAACCTATCGCATTACTTGCTTCAAATGAAATTCCCATGCTTTCCCTAATAGTTTGTGGATTATCTCCCAACATATTCACGTCATCCGCATAGACAAACATGATTTAATATCGAAACAAATAACATAACTTTCTACTTTTGGATTAGACCTACTGCATAGCCTATATCAAATTCATTAATTACAAATCGCAAAAGTAAGATAATTATATAGCTCATTTTATACACTGTACGACTTAAATGGACTATACTAGAGATGAACAAAACTAACTGCCGCTCTCGCTCGCTGTGTTCGTTGCAGTTGTCTTTCGAGTCTCGTCTCGTCACTCTCGTGCGCTTCGAGTCTTACTCATCATTCTCGAAATAGCATTTTCAGTTATAAAAATGTTCTGGTTCTATTATCAGATATTACTTATGGTTATACAAATAGAAAAAAAACAATTCTAAAATAAATTTGTATTTCTAAGAAACATAAAACATAAAGTTAAATATACTTAATTACAACAGAAAATTACTGATTTTATGAGCATGCCAGCTGTGTAAATTATATATAGAAAATACTAATTTTGTAAGTAGTGGAGACTGTTGTACCTTTAGCTTAGTATACCTTTGAACATTTTTTTTTTTGCTGTTACCTAGGGAACTTAAACTGAAGTACATTGTAGAGAAAGCCACTAAGTAGCTCTGGTTGTAGTTTCAGTTTGATTTACTGCAATGTGTGAGTTCCGTGGACATAAGAAGTTTTTTAGTACCAAAAGTAAACATTTCGTTCATTGATATTATATGTTTTCTAACACAAAACCGGATTGTATTTGTCATCATGAATCAAGTACAGTGTGTTCCCTACAATCTAGTGAGTAATAACATATTTTAATTTCCAAGATTTATTCGAATCTCTAATTTTGGGAGCCATATTTGTTTAAAAGTGCACCCTCTTGTACCTTTAAACACAAAACATCTTGCACCATGGAACATGTTGCAAAGTACACAATACTATCGCTTTTTGTTTTTGTTTTATTTTAAGGTCATGTTACGAAGTAAGTCTGGAGTTAAGAGGCCCCCAATTGATCCGGATGGCTTGAAGAAAGCTGTTGAAGCAGTTATTGCTCAAAATCTCAATCAGAGAAGCCTGCTCGGGTTTATGATGACAAATACATTTTAAATATGGTTGTCAGGTATATTCACACCTATATTTCATGTGCTCCGAAGTACCAGAGGATATGTTCCAAGGTACATGAACCTGTTGTACCTTTGAACACATGACATAACCCTTCATTTTATTTTTTCCATACATAATGTATATGTAAAACAGGAAAATACATACAGGAAGTTGTAAAGGAATCTTCCGCGATTTTTTCAAATATTTCTTTATTTAAAAAATTTCATTTCCCAAAATTAAAAAAAAATAAAATATGAAAAGTGTTTAAAGTACAACAGTGTCCCCTACTCTTGAATGTGCTATTTTCATAATTTTTTTAAGTAAAAGAAATTGAATGAATTTATACATTTTTTTCTTTTCGCTACTTTGTACTATTACAATCAATTTGGTTTTTTCTTAAAATAATTTTGTTCGGATTAACCAGATTAGCGTAGTTCGGATTAACGAGACTACTGTAATTTGATTCCAATTCATTTAAGCGTTGGGTCACACAAACTGAGCACAACTTGTTTCCTAAGAACTAGCAGCATATCAACACAATTATTTTATACTAGCCGTACCCGTGCGCTCCGCTGCACTTGTTAGAAACAAATATAAAGTAATTACATAATTAAAATAGGACATTTGATCCAGGGAAGATTCGTGTTTGATAGAAGGATAAATCGTTTAATATGTTACTTAATTTAAATTGTATTTTAATAATTAAAATGCGGTCATTTTGGTCCAGAGAGCAATCATTTGGTGCAATGACAACACGTTTCTTAATTGTTATTACACGCAACCATAGTTTAATGAAGATTGACATATCACTTCTTAATGTGTATACTTCATATTACTTGCTATATATTTCAGAAGTTACTGAATAACATTGTAGAATCATGTACGTCTAGAGAAACTACACTTTCCAGTAGTGAAATAATAATTAAACAATTAATTAGCTTCCGATATTACTTCATACAAACACAGAAACATTCTCTGTAGGTTATGTTTCATAGCTTTCGATTGTTGTTGTCCAAGGCCCCTTATAGACGAAGTCATTTGTTTTTTATTTCATTACACCGACTGCCTTAGATGGCGTCGTTATTGTAATTTTGAAACTCATTTATCTCATTAAATATCAGTCCTATCAAAATGTTGTATAGAATAAAACTTATCGGAAATTATTTTTAAAGAAACTTTTGTTATGTAACATTTTTCATGAGAATCAATAATAAGCGAGATATTTCGATTTATTTAATTCAGGCCCCCTTTAAATAAAGTATTTTGAATGCCATATAGCCTAAAATCTAAGTTACAACGAACTTAATATATATTCCAATTTTCATATAAATCGGTTCAGCCATTATCGCGTGAAAAGTTAACAAACATCCAGACAGACAGACAGACATACAAACAAAAATTTCAAAAAAGCTATTTTCGTTTTCAGGATGGTTAATTATACATGTTAACACCAATTATTTTTGGAAAATAGAAAATTACCAGAAAAATTTTAGCTACAGATTTATTATTATTTTATATATTCGTTACGCTGTAAATGCTCCCAAAATTTTGCGGTAAACACACTAAATGGGAGCTGTGAGAACTACCGCGCGCACGAATACTATAATGTATAAAGAGATAACAACCCGACGAAAATCGTGACCTCCCCACCCCCATTTTAACGCCTGTTGGGTTCATACGGTCGATGAACATTTACAACGATATATGTGTGTGTGAGTTCTATAGCGACTTCGCATGCGAGACGTTTTCTGGAGTAAGGGGGAGGCGAAAGAGGAAGATAGAGAGAGAGGCCGTAGAGCGAGAAAGAAGAGTATAAATTTTGGAGTGTCTGTATAAATAACTAGCACCTGCACGGGAGTGCGCGGCCCCACCAATATGTGTAGCATACTGCAAGCGCTCAACCTTTGTATTTCTTTATCAAATGATGAACCAGCTTTTTTATTATAACATTCGCTGCATCGTCGTGTGTACGAAGAGCACCAAGAGGAGCTTCGGAATGGAGTAGGGGAGAAAAGTGTAATTTACTTTACCTCCGACAGTTTACGTATATATAACAAAGGTATACACACGAGGACGTTCGATAGGGAGTATTGTTACCCGCTGAATGAATACATTTACCCATCCTTAGATACAATTTGGACTGCCTGGCCCCAATTAGAAGTCGCTGGTTAGGAGTTCGGAGGAAAAGAAGGCTATTGTCATCGAGCTGCTATTATTTTTAATATGATTTCACTAAAAAAATCGAAATGAGTGAGTTCTTGATTCTTTTAATATCCTCAGTGCCAGGAGCAGTCTGATCTTTCTGTGGCTTCAATTCCACAGAGCTGAGGCATGATTACTTAAGGCCCATTCACAATGAAAATTAAACATAAACATAACGTAAGCATAAAACCTTGTGTCCATGTTATTTAATGAAAGCATTCACAATCAATTACATAAGCATAAACTTAATCTTAATCATAAGACGTTAACATGAAAGTTTGCAAACTCCAAACTTTCATGCCTATGTTTATGCGATTTGGAAACAGTACACAACGGAAAGCGTGTTTTCACTTTTTGTTTAACATCTCACGGGCTTTGCCTACAGGCAATATTTTGATCTATTGGCCGTGATGATAGCTAGGCGCGCAACATGGAATCATATGACGAAAAGTTGATTATTTTACATCTCCGTTTCTTTGATTTCAAGTATTGAAAGCCATATACTGATGCCAGTGTAGTTATTAGAAACATAAATTGAATAGCTACATCGTCATTGTGCAATTCTCCATTTTTATGTAATAGATTCTGTAGTTTTGTTGATTCGGTATGTTTGTTTCCACACACGTCTTATGTTTACGTTATGTTTAATTTTCATTGTACTGTACGTACGAGACATCGCTGTTCTGTTATTTACTGTTAAGCTACTGTTTCGCTACGACGATCTTCGTCGAACGAACTTCGCTGACGATTGATATCGCCAGCGGTCATCGTCAGAGAGTGGTTTCTTTACCAGCGAACTTCGTAGGTAGATCGTTTATTGTTTTATATAGTAGACCATGTCTGATCAGCTGATATGTGGATGACAATATGATGTTATAATACAAGTTTTGCCTTGAAAAACAAGTACGGATCTTTTAAGCAGTTAATGTCATATGTATAAATAGATATACAGAGGGGTTTTTTAATTAATTTATATTAAGACATCTTGAAAATGAACCCACCAATTTTAAGGAATATTTCAGACTTTCTCCCGAACAATTTCATTTTGTTTTAAGTTCACTTGAAAATGATGTTGTAAAATTGCCCCCAAAATTTATTCACAAACCAATCAGCCCAGCTGAAAGATAAGCATAACTTTAAGGTAAAAACCAATTATATAAAAACTTTATTTTTACTTTTTACAATGTTATTTTTTTCATTTAGGAGCATTTATTTATGAAATAATGTTACAAATAAAAAAAATGTGAGAAGGAGGTTGTTGCACTTCTCTCCTTTGCTCGGAATTCCACTTCACTTACTATTTCACACTCAAACTTTGCTTCAGTAGCTAAATCTGCCGCATCGTGTGTGTCCTTCAATTATGAATCACTTTACTCAATTGTATTAACAGTTATGGTTTTTGCAAAATATAGATTTGTTATTGTTTACGTTGGTTCTTCTTTTTGGCTCATGTCGAACAGGGATTTGTGTTTAATCAATTAATATATCGTCCTCATTAGTGAAGAAATTGCAGAAAGATTTCTGTTTTACCGCCAGTATGGTATGTATGATGTATAAATCACATGTTATTAAATGATTTAATATATAACCTACTGTAATTTTACAATTGGTTTCTCGGCGATGATCGCCAGGTTTTTGCCTCCAAGGCAAACGCCGACGATGTTCGTCGAGCCCAGCGACGTTCGTTGACGTTCATCGCCATAAAGAAAACCATGCACATTCAAATCAACGGGACAGAATCCCAGCGATGATCGTCGGTGAAGATCGCCGTAGCCAAACCGTATCTTTAGATTAAGTAACGATCTTCACTACAAGAAGTGACTGATCTTCAAGATATCGCGCGCTGTGTTGATAAGGTCATTTTGTCGTTAGTTTTAATGTTTAGATTGGCTCCTTTGACACAATATTTCTGATCAAGTAGGTATGATCTGAGACTCACATGATGCGAGATTACTGGGCGTTAGTACCGTGATGCAGACACATTGAGCGTTTCCGAGCTACCACATATCGGTTCAAGTTTTATAAAGGTAGATAAAGTGCGCGGCATGTGAAACTTACCCGCATTACCGTCCTAGTGCGCATTTAAGGTAGGCGTCCACTTCCTTAAAAACCATAAGTAAGTAATAATTTGGGGGCGGATGTTGATGAAAAGTCATCTTCTTATATTTCACATTAGGACGATGTCTATTAATATAGAAATCCTTTCTATGTTAATATCAACGTAAAAAAATCATTTCTTATACTGCATTGTTTTTTTTTTTAACCAAACGGTCATATTTATATTTTTTTCCGCATTTTTGGTCATTTTTAATACTTTAAAGTACTTTTAGAGCATTTGTAATGCATTTTACTTTCTTCTTTACCAATAGGTCTGTTATAGTAATATGCGTTACAAGAGCGGTATGTTGATGTTTTCATGGTCGAGGAAAAGATTGAAAAAGCGAAACGTAGTTGAGCTTTTTTAATTTCCGAGAACATGAAAACAAACATACCGCTCGTGTATCGTACATTATTTTGTGCGAAGATCGTTTATTACATATCCGAAAGAGGAATTTCTAATTAGTTGCAATGAAATCTCCATCTTGGTTTCTGTTCAATGACGGCAACTTTTAAAAACTAAAATATCTATCTTCAACATTGTTGCTATAAAATGTTTTCTGTGTTTACTATATTCCAGCAGGCCGTGATATACGTCTGTCTTTCCCCCCCCCCCCAGTCTATAAATGCGAACTTAAAACAAACGGTAAGGTTATGTAATGATTTATTTTTCATTTTAATATTTTAACAACATTATTTATATAACATATTGCAGTAATAACATCGGCATCTGGAATCTTGTTGATTTTTTCACGGCTTCCTTAATGTTACTTGCATTACAAATTCAGTAACTTTTGTGGTGTTGTAGAGTTTACTTAATTTTTGCAAATATTTAAAAACAATAATTAACAGTGCAATTTAGGTGAAATTGCAGTGTTAAGTTTCCAATTTATAATTATTACTATGTTAAACGTCTCTAAAAATAATATGTTAAAAGCCTAAAGCAGTAAAATGAATATGGCGCTTAAGCGGTAAGAAGAGGGAAATTGTTATGTGTGTTACGTTGGGAATACTGAATGTGGTATTTCACACTTACCGCGTATTGGTTTTGTGCGGAAAGCAAGCAAATACGCACGATCTCGCACAAAATAATTTTCCAATCAAATAGGGAAGTTTGAGTTTTGGAACAGACTCTAAAGTCCATCCCTCATTCCACTGAAGGCTTCACTCCACACAACAGAAGTAATATAAAGTGCTTGACAACAGCTTAATTTAAGTGAGGACTTTGACCGCTACTGTTCTTTGGTCGGTACGAGAATGTCTTTAGAATTTTTGTTTGGAAGGGGGGGGGACTTTCACCACGTCGTGGACAGGATGTTTGTCCTCAACATGGTTCGGAAGGGATGTCTACTGTAGTAGACAGTATTTTTAACACAAAGATTGCAAGAATGCACGCTGCGCCCACAATGTTTTGTCATTCACACTCCCTCATTTGGAAGGTCTGGTAACAAAAGTGAAGGAGGAGATAGAGAATGAAGGTACTGACATGAACCACCCTTGATTAAAACAAATTGTAAACCCTCATTAAAATCTAAAAATTTCCCTTAGAATCTTCATTTTGTTGCATGTTGCAGTGTTCTGAACTGAACCTGGAAATAAAATGAATAGCTCTGTAACTTAAATAAACTATGAAGGACATATATGGTTTGAGATGGGCAGGGCATGTAGCACGTATGGGTGAATCTAAAAATGGCTATAGAGTTTAATTGGGAGAGCTGTGCGAAACATCGCTGTTTCGTGTATTTATTTATTGTTAAATTAACTAACGATCTTCATTACAAGAAGTGACTGATCTTCTTCAAGATATCGCCCGCTGTGTTGATAAGGCATTGTTGTGCAGTATGTTATTCATATTTCTCCAAGTGGCGGCCTGAACATCTGCAGACTTCTAACACATGAATATAGGCTGTTACAAAACAAAACATTACAGTGCTTCCATTCCTCAAACGAGGTATGGAAATTCTTGTACATTCAGAAATTTAAAATAAATATTCTAGTCCAGACACATGATCTGAAGACATTAATTCGTAAATTTAAGCACAGAAACTTAATCATAAACAAAAGCAAGAAAAATCTTTTGAATTAAATATTTTCTAACGTTAATAGAAAAAAAAAGGAGTTCAGACAAGTTTGAGGGGGCAGTGCCCCCCTCCTCCCCCATAATTCCGCCTATGTGGCCAAGGTAACTGTGACGACTTCCATTAAATAAAAAAGATTGTAAGAGATTTGGCCCCATCACAAGTATAATTTTTATAATTCCAGCGATTTTCAGGAAACCGAAATGTATCAAAATCAGCCCACGATTATAAAATGAAATCACAGGAATGACAAACATAATTTTGTACGTTATGTCTGTCAACAGTTACGAACGATGTGTGGGACAAAAGTACAGAAAATGTATACACTTAACTCAAACAAATCAATAATATACATATTTACGGAATAATTAAGTGGGAGAATAACAAAAGAAGAAAGCATTTCAATTACACACACCACAAATGTGTACATTACTACAAATGCGCACATTTCACAAATGGCACCAAAATTTTCACTCTGGTTCCAGCACGGAGTTCCAACTGAACTGACAACGAGAATGTTACGCAGCATTTCTTTCTTCTCAACTATAATGAACCTTTCATGCCATTCATTATCAATTAAAATAAATTCTTCCATAGTTTTGCTGGTCGTGAGAAGTTTCTTTTACAGTGAGCACAATACATGCTCGATCTTCGACCGTCGAGTGGCTATTGGAGTTGACGTTCTATGGTTCGAACTCGGACGAAAACGGCTAAGTTTTCAAGTCTATAGGGCTATTCCATATGAAATCGATCAGTAAAAAACCTCGCACTTTTATACTCTAATTTTTTCCCTATTTATACAAGGTGCTGAGGAGACTGCATTTGCAAAAATATACTATCGAAAGTCAAACGGTTTTCGTATTGTTCAGCGACAAATTTAGCGTATTTTATAAAAACAAGCTTCTTTCAGCGCTCAGAACTTTGGAACCGTTTACCAGTGGCGTAGCGTCAATGTAAGCTAAAAAGCTCAGCTTCCCCAGTTAATAATAATTTCATAATAAACTGCAGTCTATGGACAAAATTATTTATTAATTTTAATAGAGTTTATATTTACGCGTTAAATATTGTGATGCGGCAGTAAACAAGAAGCCTGCACACACCAGCTTCCAAGCAGACTGGTTTCTTACACTCATTCTTCTATGTAACCCACCCCGCAGATTTTCCATCCCTTTCTAACTAAACTATCCTGGTCGCAAGGCTAGCAAGAAGCTAGCTTTGACACAGAAAATAAGTAGTTTCCGAGTTATCCCTTTTCGTCAGTTGTGTTCAGTTGAAGTGTTAGTGTGCATTGTGGCTGATATAATAAATAATGAGCGAAATAACAGTTCCTGACACCAATTTACTTTAATTTTTTTAGGACAATTCTATTATCAAGACTGACTTACGAACAAAAGTGTGATCTAAAAAACAATGACCGACTCCCTTGATGCCAATGAAGGACACACCAAAAGACAGACGCATACTTACGTACTGTATCTATTGACCGTTAATATTGTGATTCCTCTAACTATGACAGGGAGTGAGCTAATGTTATACGTATACGTGTCTATTTGTTAGAGATATGTGTAAACCGTGAAATCATATTTTACTACGTACCATTTGAGGTCATGCCTTATTTGTGTTACTTACGAGGTTCCAACCAATCTTCGACTGCTGACTTGACATTGACTACTATTTATTTTAAGACTATATTTTTGTAATACGTTTTCTCATATTTCATGAAAGACAACTTGAATTAGCTTCCCCTGCTCAAAATTTCATGCTACGCCACTGCCATTTATTGCAGAACATTGAACGAGAGTTCATTTTGAAGCTGACAATTTGTAGTTTATGTTAAGAAGTAAACCTTATTTGTATTGTATACAGAGAGACAGATAATCTGATTTTACTTACTTTTAGGCTTTTTGCCAATTTCTAAAAATGTAAAAAAAATATTGAGAAAAACCTTGCATTATTAAGAGGGATTCGGTATTGTTTGCTTAGTGGTACGGCAATAAGTTTCGAGGGTATTAAATAGATTATTTTCACACGCCTAGACTTGAACGGTGCAGTACCGCACGCACTGGCCGAGATCTGAAGATAAGCGAGCGTTGGGCGTCATTTTACTCCCGTGTTTATGAAAACCTGTGATAAAGCTAGCACAGCCATGACTGCTAGACGACACATCACGTGTTTATGTCTTCTGGCCTTGCTTACCTCGACTAGCTCCCGCCTTCAGTCAGCCGGTTAGTTCACGCGTGTACTATTTATTTTCTTGATTTGATATTTTCAATACTTTCTTATCAACGTGCCATCAGTAAAAAATATGTGTTTATTTGTACTTTCAATGCGGAATCTAACTATATATTTTAAAAATATTTTTTCCTTGGCAAAGGCGTCTTAATGAGCAAAAATCTAAATTTCTCCATTTCCATAAAAAGTAAGAAAATCCGTTTATATGTCAATATAAACTTTAATTTCTCAGCATCAAAATAAACCATGATTTTGATCACTGGGTGAAAGGGTTTCGAAGCTACAACAGTTTAAAGTTGCTAATTTTATGAAAATACGATAAATTTAAATATTCTTAATTTAAACACTATGAAGTTCTGATGCTTCAAACTTTGCACAAAGCATTGTATCACAGTTCTCTACGTACAAAAAAGTTTTATTGTATTTAGAAATTGTAAGGTCAATTTTCTCTATATTTCGGTCGATTTGAGATGGAATAGCTCATACAATTCTTAAAGTGGCTTCTTTAAGATAGAATGTAAAGTCAGGGGAGCCCTTCCAGTACAGAGAGTGAAATGTAAGTAATGTCATTAATTCTTGTAGATGATTCCCTTAGTAAAGGGTAGCAAAAAAGTAAAATAACATTTTGCTGCGCTTTGAATAGTTTTCCAGAAAAATGTGCATTTTAAAATACATGAATTATGATTTCGTGCAACGCTGTTTAATCAGTAGGGAGTGCACATAAAGCTGTGTTGCTCTAAACAATTCATTCACCTGGCTTGTTATGAACAGGGAAGTGGAAGTCATTGCCACGTACATTGTTTTTAAACACGTAAGAAAAAATATGGATGATAATATACTGTTTAATTTTTCTGTTTAAAATGTATTAGAAAACAGATAATGAACATTGCTTATTTCACGTTAAATAAAATCTGGAAAAATTTAAAATAAACTCTACAACCTAATTTTAATTAAATGTTCAGAGAACGCAGGCAATAAGATACGCTTATTTCAAACTAAATTGAAAAGATTAAGTAATATTTCTACTCTCCCATTTCAATTGAATATTCTAGAGAACGTAAACAATAACGATGCTTATGTCGTGTTACAAAACCAAAATTTAAAAAAAATTTGAAACTCTAAAGGGAAAATTAAAAATATGATACTCTTATTTTACGTTAAAGGAACACGAACTAAACTAAAAATACTATTTTTAAACTCTCCGATTTAATTTTAATGAAATACTCGGTGAACACAGACAACAAAGAAAACTTATTTTAATAATAATAATAATAATAATAATAATAATAATAATAATAATAATAATAATTTATTTTACGTTATACAAATGTGACTAATGATTCAAAAAATCTCCGTTTGTCGTACTACAAGCATTTTCTTCAGCCAGTTAGAAATAGTTCCCTCCCACTTCAATTTTTAAGTAAAACTTACATACAAGAAATAAAATTTACCGTAAAAACGATTGTGTGTGTGTGTCATGATTACATTTCTTGTTGTCTCATCCATCTCTTCAGCAGGAAATAACCTTTACAGGGTTGTCAGAGTGCATTAAGTTTTAAAATTCCTTTGCAGAAGGAAAATTTAATATTTGTTGGGATCAAAATTCTGCACATTTAAAGGACAAAACTACAATTATTTCAATCATTTATTATCATAATACTTTATGAAATGTTTCAAATATTTTTAAAGAAAGTAAAAACGAGCAAAATTGTATTAAACTTTTGGTCTGAAATATCTCAAAGAATAATTTCAAATTGACATTACTTACGGTTCACCCTATATTTATGAAACGTAAAATAATTTTGTGCACGAATGAAAGGGCACTAGGCAACATTTTCGTCCATTCATTTGCTCAAGATTTGTGGAAAAATGTTTGCAAAGACATGTTAGACTGTATTGATCAATAGTGTTAAGAGTCAGAAATACCGAAAATCGAGTTTCTAGCCCTCTTGCAAAAGTTATGAAGAATTCTATAAACTTCTTTAAAACTTGAAGAAAGGGGCAAAACTGGGTTAACAGTATTAAGTATCCATGTTAGGAGAGGTAAGCAAAGTGGGCCCGTTGGCGCTGAAGTGCGCAGGCCTAACCTATCTCGCCTCTAGATCAATTTCTAACTTTAATTATTTACAAGAAAAAAGTTTTACTGAATATTACTGTCACTAATATTCCAGCAATGTAAGTCGAATAAACCAACAGACTGAAAAAAATGTAAAGATTTATCTTTAGTTACCTTACTGTTTTAATTGGTTATTTAACGACGCTGTATCAAATGTAGTTATCTAGCGTCTATGGAATTGTAGGTAACGAAATAGTATTTTATACACAGAATTTGTCAAGGAAGTACCTGACATCCTCTTACAGTTTGGAGAAGTCTGGGTTTTACGTCTAGCTTAAATCGACAGATCTAGACGGACGACATGTTTTGCTTGGCACCAAAATCAGCGTGCTAGCACATCGGAGTTACGAGATATACTAACAGAAAATTTTCGCCCACGCCAAAAATAGTCGTCAGTCGCCGCGGGACTCCATCCGTGCATGCGCTGTGCCAACTCAAGGTTATGCTCGCATCGTAGTCGTATACCCGATCGAACGAGACTAAATTTATTTCAATCGTGTTATTCGTAACGACGCTGTAGTGTCGGAATGGAGTACCATGCAAACGTTACGTCGCTGTTTCCGTTCCGGTATCCCATGTTTCGGTCTGATTTAAAATACGTATTCACGACAAAAACCAAGTTATCACTCCGCTTCGGTATACGACTTTCACTCAGTACTCCTAGACCACGCTCGGTGGCTACGGTGGTATCAATAAGGTCTACTAGGTTATTTAGCGTCGATGCAGTCGGTGATAATGGGATAGTATGTGCCGAGATGAGGGCAGGATTCGCCACGTGATTTCCTGAAATTTACCTTACAATTGGGGAAAAATTCGGAAAAAAAAAAAACTAAATAGTAACACTGAACAACAAATGTTTACTTTTTCTCTTGCTCCGAAATAAAAAAAGGTGAATATTACTAATATGTGTGCCCTAAATCTGAATTTAAAGTCCAAATTGCCCCATCACGTACCATTTTCCGGGGAAAGGTAACTGAATTTTTTACGAAAAAAACTTCTTTTTGTTTAATTATTCACGACTACTGATAAAATTACTACACACTATGAATTCAAAACGCCTCATAATGCTTGAAAAATCCGTACTGGATACAAAAGTTATGTTACATAGCTTAAAACACAACAATATAAATATTTCATGCGTATAGTGAGATAAATCTCGGAATTTGAACTTACAATTTAAAAGAATTCTTGAATGACTTACATTACTAGACCCGGCGCTATCTTTTACAAGGAACGAACAACAGTCCGCAAGCATGCTGGATGGTGATCTTCCTTTATATCGCCTTTCCATGTCAGATATTTCTTGATAATATCTTTCCCCATGCTCGTCGCTTATATGCTCTCCAAATGAGAATGTAAAAAGTATATTTTGTGAGCCATCTTACATCTTATTTTCTCATATGCACGTAACATGATTTCCAAACAAGTTCTATGTAGTTGTCTGCCCTAGAATTTCCAAGGAAATTTGACCAAACATATTTGAAAGCGCATCACGCCTTTTTTTTTCTGTAACGGAAAGTTTTTCCTCAAACAAAGAGTCAGGCATAACTTTATGAATTTGTGGACCGATGAAAATGCCCTCTTTTAATTTGCCTTCGCTCAAACTGGTAAACTTTTCTTTTAAATACTGAAAACCACATCCTTGTTTGTTCAATGCGTAGACCTCGCTTTGAACTGTTATGAAATTTGCTGAATAGAAGGGACCAATATCTGTTTATTTATTATAAGTACAAAAGAACATGCCAACAACCATAAGAAACCGAAAATAAGTCATAAACTTATAAAGTGCATTAGCTTTTGTTTTGGTTTACAAACCCTAACCCACGTCAGATGTTTCCTGGGGCAGCGCTTATCGAAAAGTGAAATAGCATATCTTAAAAACTTTACGTGATACGAAGAAAAGAGATGCATATTGGAATTCAGGGCACACCAAACCATAAGGGACACATTGTTTTAAGTCGGAGCAAAATTCTTGTTGTTCAGTGTAATCAGCCCAAGCGGGAATCGAACCCACGCCAGAGCGCAGCTCCGGATCGGCAGATAAACGCGCCAATGGCTGGGCTAAATAGAAAGGCAACAATATTATTAAAATTTCTCGTCTTATCAGTGAATCACTTATCTCCACCCAGTTCCGATGGTAAGATACTAAAGCAGTGATCGCCAAAACCTGTGTCGCGACACATACCCCTGCCTCCACTCAAGCGTAACCATGGCATCATACTCCCACCCTCTGTTTACAGCCTTCACTTCGATATAAGTTAAGACAGTTATCAGCAGCGGACGTACACATGTAATGTAGGATTATGTTTCGATGTCTTTTCGAAAACAAATAATAAGTAAAAACTTAATTTTAAGGAGCATGGGAGGAAAAGTATTTATTTTGTGGAGATGGCAAAAATATGAGATACTTAATTTGTCGTAAAATTTTAAATGAAGTATAAAAGAACAATGTACGTTGTCATTATTCTTCTTGTTATGAAGACTACCACGCCCTTACCTGTAACTTGAATATTTCATTAATAAACTAACAATAAAAAGTATCGACTTCTATGTCTTAATCAGTGTAAAATACTTCCACGTTTTTTTTAAATACGTAATGTAATTTACAACTTCGTGACCAGCCTGGTACGTTTTTCTTATTTCAAATATCTGCTGATGTAAAATACACGTTCTTTTTATGGTAAATCAGAAAATAAATTTATTTTATTTCATTAATAATACTGTACAAAAATAATGAATAGGAGGACAAAAAATTAACATGGAACAAAGTGTGTACAGTTAATAAGTAGAAGAATATTAGACTGCTTTTGTTTTTTGGTCACAGTCCGTCTCTGCACTGTTATTCACTGCATTACCTGAAGAGATACCCACTCCACCCCTCTCCCTGCGATAGTGGTGTGCGGGTTGCATTTCTATTACGTCACAATTATGTGGTGCTTGGCAACCACTGTACTAAGGGATATATTGTAGCCTTCTTTCGTTGTGACACTCTGTACAGAGGAAAGCCAATGTATACCTGTGCCATTATGTACGTCTCTATGGTATGGTGCACAGCCATCGCACGCAACAGGTGTCCCGATCTCAAAAGATCTCTCTGGGATAGGGCCTTAAAATGTGAAGTCGAGGTCAGGCAGCCCAATTTATTTAAAACGCGAGGGGATGGGGGTGCAAACACAGTAAACAGCATTCTGCAGGGACTTTTACATTGGTCGGCATGTGCCACGCGTCCTGACGACCTGTTATGTATTTATACCAGCCACGTATTTAGGACACGATTGCTTCGTGTAAATTCGATTAGTGGGGTGAATTTTAAAACAACTACCTTCCAACAGTATCTTTTAATTCTGTGTTCTTCGATATGAATTACAGGAGGGCCACATGACAAAATAAGTCCATAGAGGATTCTATCTAAAATCAGAACTGAATACCTTTCAAAAAGATTAACTCAAATGAGGCACATGATATTTATGTACGAAAAAGAAACCTATTATATGTGCATGAAATTCATAATTGAGGAGCGTTTTTGCTAAACTCGATAGATGCAAAATTTTGCGAAAATGAATTATATATCACAATCATATGATGTTATAGTACAGCTTGTTCAACCTTCAGATCAGTGCACATGAGAGAAAACAGTCTGTGCCAGAGTGCTGCATTGGAGTTAAATCGCTCGCTTGAACTCGGTCGAGTGTCGCACCCTCGAGTGAGATACGATCGGTCGTGATACGCTCGTAATAAATAGAAGCACAGTACAAGATCATCTCACCGACATGTCTTATCTTGTATGGAAGGTGACAGATAAGATACACATACGTTTTTCTCACACGGTAAAAATAAGGCTTTATTTTCTGCGTTTATTACAAACGTTTAATGGAACGTACCAAAACAGGAACATGAAGCTATAAATAAAATAGTATGAAAAACTTCGATATACAGTTATTATTGCTAAATAATAATTATTCAATATTTGATTTACCACATATATAATATGATACGTCCATACATAGTGTTCTGCCTATATACTGCGACAATGTAGAAACGTTTTACAAAATATTATTGATATAGCAGTAGATTAATAACAATATTAGTACAGAGATAACGTCACAGAAAATATAATAACATGCTGCAGAACTGTTACAGACGCAAAGATTGATACACTAATTATTATTAGAGATTATTATTATTATTATTATTATTATTATTATTATTATTATTATTATTATTATTATTACTAGAAAACTTGATACAGTTCTTGCATTATCGTGATTGTGTTCTCCGTTCATAACTATTACATTTACATCCAATAACATCTATCAGATGTGGCAAAAACAAAATCACTCCTGTGGGGGGGGGGGGGACATTTACCTACAACATTTATATTACATTTTAAAGCAAGTTTTGTAGTTGTACTATGGAGAGGTTAGTTAAACACTGCGAAGTTATGAAATTATAAACATCTATGATGTTACTACACAGTTCATCACTGTAACAAGAACGAATATCTAACGCTCGGCTTATAACGTTCGAGGATTTATCGCTCGTGACAATTTTACCCATCATGCATGTGCGCTACCTATCGGATTATGCTATGAACTACTTGGCGCTCGAGCGAAAACGTCCGATGCAGACCTCTGGTCTGTGCACTCGAAGCAAATGCATATTTTCGAATACACATCCCTGGTTTAAACTATCAATATCACTGTCATTATGACCTGTTTTTCAGTCATAGACCTACAATCCTGTTCAAAACGTATTAATAAACTAACGTATTTTTCACCAATATGAGAAAACGAGCAGTCAAACGATTCAGCCCAGTTTCTTTAAAAATAGGTTCCCATGAACTAGCGCAATTGCAATACATGGTAGCAGCAGTTCAATGTGGAAGAAACCATGTCTTAATGTGATTATGTCTGAAGTATAACTTGCAGTCTGTGATTAATGAAGTGTGTCGCCCGGGCGAACATGCAAAAAGTACTCTAGTCACAATGTTCAATACACCAGGTAGCACATAGCTAGCACAAGGCCACAAATGCAACGTTCATATTAGTAGACCTATCATTCCTAAACATAAAAGAAATGAATATCACGACCGTACACATGGTTTCCCATATTATACTTTAAGCTTTTCATAACATATATCTTGCAAATAACTTTACTGTTCGTAATTTATCTTCAACTGTCATGTAAGGGGAGGGGGTGGTTTTAATACGGTTGAAAACCAGTGGATTAAAATAGTACATTATGCAACGAGCCTATAATGATAGTAATTAAGAATCGAGTATGGATATTTATGAAACGAGCGCAAGCGAGTTTCATAATTTTCATACGAGCTTCTTAATTACCATTATAGGCGAGTTTCATACGACTTTTTATGCTCGACCATATTTCTAACTTGACATTACCGGTATTCAGATGTATACATTTTATTTGTAGGTATCTGACAAGATCGGAAGTGACCTTGTTCTAGGTCGTGAATTGTGAGATGTGCGCAGACGCGAAAGTATTGATTTTTTTCCGAGGAACAATAATGTCATTGACCTTGACGTAGTCCCGTTAAACTTGATAATATTATAATATTATAACCTTGATTATTGAATTCGACATTGAAAAACGAGATGACAAATTGAATTTATTTGAATATTATTTACAATTAACGCTAATTATTATAGTAACAGAACATAACCTTCTGCGACAGTATTGGATTTCCAGCCTCCGTGACTTTTCGCTAATTCTCTTTCGATTGCATATCCGAGAATAATCGATACTTGCGGTTTTATAACGGTACAAAGCTGACTTGTCATTGGCTGAACACATGTAAGCTGAGTTATCATTGGCTGAAGACCTATACTTTAATGAGTAGGTGTACTTTAATGACATGCATTAAAGGACTGCTACCGGGTGTATAATTAGTACATTTCGGCATGGTCGAGCATAAAATGATTTAAAATACAGTTTGGGTATGGATAATATTAATTTATTATTATAACGCTATTATGGATTTGAGAGAGGTGGGATGTGATGACAGAAATTGGATTGGTCTTGCTCAGGATACGGACCTATGGTGGGCTTATGTGAGGGCGGCAATGAACCTCCGGGTTCCTTAAAAGCCAGTAAGTAAGTAAAGCTATTATGATAGTAGGAAAAATTTCTTGCTGGTTACATTACGATTAAAAGATGGGAGTTTCCATATAGGCCTAATATGTCAATCAACAATGCATAATCTGAAAGGAAAATGAAAATCGTAGATATTAAAATGGCTACTACAAATCAACAGCGGGCACAACGTGTTCTTTGGTATGCTAAATTTGAGTGTGTTAAAAGAGTTCAAAGGGAATTTCGACGTGAGTATGGTGTGCGTAATGTACTTAAATACGATTCCATAATGTTATGATATCGAATATTTGAGGGTTTCACAACCAAAGTGGACCAAGTCCTTCTAGAATAATTATGAGAAATTGAGTCTTAAAGTTCTTGGCTCATGCTTAGCAGCTTTCACCTTCCATAGGAAATGCTGCCCTCTGTGGAGTAACACATGAGTTATGGACTTAGTTTGTTATGGCAATGAATAAATTTAAGTTTTCTTCATCCGAGATTGTATTAATCGACAAACTTACCACTGGTGGACTTGGTTCACTCTGGTTGTGGGCCCTTCATTTGTAGAAATAGGTTCTGTGTTAAAAAAACATGCAGGAGGTCGCAGGTGAAACCCAGCACGAGAAACACCTATCTCTTGGCTTGGTCCCCAAACTCCCAGATCTAACCCCTCCTGACTTCTTCGTGTGGGGTATTGTTAAAGACATTGTCTATTCACAGACACCCAGGAACATTGACAATTTGAGAGTAAAAATTACTCAAGCTTTTCAACAAATCACCCTTCTTATGTTACAACGGACATGGACTGAATTGCATCACCGTTATGAGTTGTGCAGGGTGCGCAATGGATGTCATGTTGAGCTCTGAGGAATCTCCCATTTTTCAGTATTTTATGCACAAAGTTTTTCAACAAATAACATTCAGTAGTAAATGTTTCTTCCCGCGCCGTGGCGTCGTGGTCTAAGGCATCTGCCTAGGACTCGCGTTACGGAATGCGCGCTGGCTCGAGTCCTCATAGGGGAAGAAATTTTCTCATGAAATTTCGGCCAGTGTATGGGACCGGTGCCCACCCAGCATCGTGATGCACTTGGGGAGCTACGATAGGTAGCGAAATCCGATTGCAAATGCCAGCTATAACGGCTGGGGGCATCATCATGCTAACCACACGATACCTTCATTCTGGTTGGATTATCGTCCTTTCCTGCTTCGGCACGTGGGCGTGAGGCCAGCAGCCGGCTGGTCGGTCTAGGCTATTCACGGCCTGTTGCGCCACGGATTATTATTATTATTATTATTATTATTATTATTATTATTATTATTATTATTATTATTATTATTACTATTATTATTATTATTATTTAGTAAATGTTTTACAGTGTTTTTATTTTATCCATACCCAAACGGATCACTCTGTACATTTTGATACGTGAAAAATATATTACATATAATTTAATGTGCATTTATGCCCTTGTCACCTTCTCCTATGCTATTTTTAATAAATGACAGTTCAAGTAAATAAGCTATAAACGGTAGTATCATACCATGGCAGAGAAATGAATATTTATGGAACGCATCCAACTACCTTGCCTCTCGGTTTACTCTCCTAGCTTCACATCATAATCGTAATACACGTTCACAGCACAATCTGTTGCTATCAATACCACGTCATCAGACATCTCTGTACTCAAGTTCTTTCTCAATAGCCATGGCCCGCTCATGGAATTCGCTGCCGCTGGAAATCAGGGGTAGTCTTAGTGCTCAGTTGTTTAAAATTGGGTTGTTTAGAAATATTTTAAATGCACAGAACTAGTTTTTTAGGTATAATTTTTATTTTTTATTATTATTATTATTATTATTATTATTATTATTATTATTATTATTTTACACAGTCATTACTTTATTTTTCCATTAACACTAATATCTAGGTAGGCCTAATTGTCATTTTCTCAATGTAACACGTGCTGTGCTGATCATACTAATTCTACAATTCCTGTAGTTGTGAGATTATATTCATATGTATTAATTCTTTTCTTTTTTTTTTAAGTTAATACTTGTGTACTAGAATGTATTTTCCTGTTTGTGATTATATTATATTTGTGCGTAATGTTGTGAGGGACGACCGACGTAAAACCATAAAAGAGATAGCAGCAGAGGTCGGTATATCAGTCGGAAGTGTACACAATGTTCTTCACAAGCATCTCAACATGCATTACGTGTCTCAGAAGTTAGTTCCGAAAATGTTGTCGGCAGAACAGAAAGAAACAAGAATGACTCTTGCTGGGGACATGATCAGTATGGCTGATGAAGATGGTGATTTCTTAAACAAAATTATTGCTGGTGATGAAACTTGGTGCTACTTGTACGACCCAGTCCCTAAACGAGTCATCTGAGTGGAAATCGAAAACATCTCCTCGGAAGCAAAAATTACCTAGGGACACTTCCAAAGGCAAAGTTATGTTGGAAGTTTTCTTCGACTCTCAGGGTCTCATCCACCATGAGTTCATTCCAGAAGGTCGTACTGTAACGAAAGAATTGTACGTAGAAATCCTCCGTCGCCTCCGGGACGCAGTGAGAAGGAAACGTCCAGAAAAGTGGGTAGAAAACAACTGGTTCCTTATGCATGACAATGCACCTGCTCATCGCGCAATTATTGTTAAGAATTTTCTTGCCAGGCACAACATAACTGCTTTGGATCATCCACCATACTCTCCTGATCTCTCACCACCTGATTCCTTTCTGTTTCCCCGTCTGAAAAGTCATCTGAAAGGACGGAGATTCAATGCTGAAGAGGTTATCGCAAACGCGACAAGAGCACTAAGACGGGTTTCACAAAATGGCTTCCAGGCCTGCTTCCAGGAACTCTACACGCGTTGGCAATAGTGTGTTGTTGCGGAAGGCAACTATTTTGAAGGGAATGCTGTAGAATAGTGTTTAAGGTACGTTGTTTCTATGATACTAGCAAATTCCGGGAACTTTTTGAAGCTAGTAGTATATTATATATATATTTTTTTTTATTATTATTAAGAGGGAAGTATTATATGATATTCTTATTGAATTTGGTATTCCCAAGAAACTAGTTCGATTAATTAAAATGTGTCTCAGTGAAACATACAGCAGAGTCCGTATAGGTCAGTTTCTATCTGATGCTTTTCCAATTCACTGCGGGCTAAAGCAGGGACATGCACTATCACCTTTACTTTTTAACTTCGCTCTAGAATATGCCATTAGGAAAGTTCAGGATAGCAGGCAGGGTTTGGAATTGAACGGGTTACATCAGCTTCTTGTCTATGCGGATGACGTGAATATGTTAGGAGAAAATACACAAACGATTAGGGAAAACACGGAAATTTTACTTGAAGCAAGTAGAGCGATCGGTTTGGAAGTAAATCCCGAAAAGACAAAGTATATGATTATGTCTCGTGACCAGAATATTGTACGAAATGGAAATATAAAAATTGGAGATTTATCCTTCGAAGGGGTGGAAAATTTCAAATATCTTGGAGCAACAGTAACAAATATAAATGACACTCGGGAGGAAATTAAACGCAGAATAAATATGGGAAATGCGTGCTATTATTCGGTTGAGAAGCTCTTATCATCCAGTCTGCTGTCCAAAAATCTGAAAGTTAGAATTTATAAAACAGTTATATTACCGGTTGTTCTGTATGGTTGTGAAACTTGGACTCTCACTCTGAGAGAGGAACATAGGTTCAGGGTGTTTGAGAATAAGGTTCTTAGGAACATATTTGGGGCTAAGCGAGATGAAGTTACAGGAGAATGGAGAAAGTTACACAACACAGAACTGCACGCATTGTATTCTTCACCTGACATAATTAGGAACATTAAATCCAGACGTTTGAGATGGGCAGGGCATGTAGCACGTATGGGCGAATCCAGAAATGCATATAGAGTGTTAGTTGGGAGACCGGAGGGAAAAAGACCTTTAGGGAGGCCGAGACGTAGATGGGAGGATAATAGTAAAATGGATTTGAGGGAGGTGGGGTATGATGATACAGACTGGATTAATCTTGCACAGGATAGGGACCGATGGCGGGCTTAGCCTATGTGAGGGCGGCAATGAACCTTCGGGTTCCTTAAAAGCCATTTGTAAGTAAGTAAGTAAGTATTATTATTTTAAAGTTAATACTGATTGTGTATATGTATTCAAACTCTCCTTTTTACTTAATAATTATGTTTATTATTATTTTTAAGCTAATATTTCGGTATGTATTTTTCTGTATGTGATTTGATCCTGGTTGAGTGGAAGAGAAGGCCTGAAGGCCTTAACTCTGCCAGGGAAAATAAAACTATTATTATTAAATAAAACTATTATTATTATTATTATTATTATTATTATTATTATTATTATTATTATTATTATGCTAAGAGCAGTAATATGCCCCGCAGCTTCAAGCCCACTTTTATATCCCAGCATTTGATTCTAGCAGAACAGAGTGCTACTTTTTAAACTGAACGCTACCTACCATCCACTCACAAACTTTACATTGGAATTACTTATTTATTCACAAAACATGGTAACATATTCATTTGGAAAACAATAAAAGGTAGACAAACAACGAAAATCAAAATAAGACCGATGTTTGGAGAACGATTCTTCAAAAATAAATACTAAATCGTCGCAATGTACAGTAGCACAGCTGCAGTAGTAGTAGCAGCTTACTAGAGGTAGCGGAGCGGCGCTGCGCCAGCATTCCGGCGGATGACACTTATTCAAGATGGGAAACCCTCCTGCGTTTTACCACACATCCTTGAAACTGTTAAGGGAGCAGATTATTACTAATCAAGACAAATGTTTCTGATGTTAAATTTTACTACTGATGGATATATTTAATATCTGATATTTTTATACTAAATTAAGTAGGGAAGAAGTGGGTACAGTGAGACAGGGAGAACAGTGAGACATTTTTTATTAGATGGTAAATTTTGATGTTGAAATGTTTGTAACAGTGGAGTTGTATGTTGCATGAGTAAAGTAACAGTATTTTCATACTCGATTTGATTCTAGTTATAAAGGTGAGTGATGAAAAAGTAATTCGTAATTTTTCACTCTAGAAGTAAAATTTTGGCTTGTGTTTAATGAAGGTTATATTGGATATACAAATTAAATAGAAATACGAATGTTTTGTTACTTAATACTATGGTATTTGACGTTATGTTTTGCAAAGTTTCGTCTTTCTTGTTTTGATTTTGAAGTGATGGTTCCATTTTTAAACGAACTATGCGTAAAGGGAACAGTGAGACATGCCATTGAAGGGTACACTGAGACGTCTCACTGTTCCCATTTACCAATAATTTGCAAAAATAAACTGTAATTATATTACATTTACCGGTAACTAACATTAAAAATGAACATACCAGTAACCAATTTAGGAACTATAGCTTAAAATAATGGACACATTACATTTTAATGGTTTCTTAAATAAAAAAATTATTCACAAAATTAAAAAAAATATTAAAAAATAATAAAGAATTAAATTAAATTCTTATAATTGTAAGCTTTGTTGTCACCAAAAATTCATTTTATTTTTTAGCAAAAATTTTGGAAAATCATGGAAAATTCACTTTTCCAAATGTTCCAGATGTTTCAATGGTTTCGAAGTCAGATATCAAAAATGATTCTAAATAAGTCTACAGAACATGGCAAGATAAAGAGACAGCAAGCTTTCTTTTCTTTTGAAATAAATGTAAATCATTTCAATGTCCCTTAATAGACATCGTGGTGTCTCACTGTACCCTCCTGAATGGGAACAGTGAGACATTTGCATTTTTTTGACAAACACGCATTGTATATTATGTCCTTTATCTATTAACATTTCTGTTTATATATTATTGTACTCCATGTTTTAATGTATATTTCTGTTGCACTTGATTTTAAAAATACTTGAAATTTCACTTGCATACATATGTCTTAATATTTTTTGTCTCACTGTACCCACTACTCCCCTACATAAAACATTAAAGGCCTACAAATCTGGAACATCCGTATGAGCAAAGGTCGTGTTCGAGAGTAGTTCATCTAATACAAGAAACAAAAAGTTAAGGTGAAGCACTACTGAAAACTGTGGAATTTTGACAAATATTTTTTTTGCACTAAAAAATGTACGGTTTCATGAAAATTTTATCTCAATATCTTAATTATAAGGATACTTTCATATAATTGGTAGACGTTGTGTTAATGTACAAGTTATGTTTAAAAAAACCCTAAATGTAATTATCTCAAAAAAAATCTACGTTTTCAACGACAAGTATTCATTTTATTTATCAGTGGTTAAAGCTTCAGTGATCAAACTTGGCATACTTAATCATTAATATCTCTGTTGTGAAATGCAGCATTTGATTGGCTGTATTCAGCATAGTTTTATTGCTAGATAATTATACGTAAAGCAGTATTATTCTTTTATTATTGTTTGAACATTGAAGAAATTATACATATATTTTTTTACAAATGAAAAAATTAAAGTAGGAGATTACTAACGCTGTATTGCACAATATGCAGTGCTATCTTTAAGAAAAAAATAGATTTAAATAAAATAATATATATTATTTAGAAATAGGATTTTCACTAAGAAAATTAAAAAGCAAAAACAAAATAATTTTAATTTTTTAACAGTGTTTACGAGAAAAGACTCAAATTTACAATGTTTAATTATGATATTGATATAGGCCTACATATTCGGTAAAAATTTCAACTCTATAAGTAAAAAATTGTGGAATTTAGAATTTTCAGTAGCGCATCACCTTAAGACATAGAAATATTATATTAAAAATAACATATATGAATGAAAACATAGAAAATGTTATACACTGAATCGATTTAAATATTATTTAGGACTATAAGCAGATGTTTAATTTTTATAATAAACTTAATAACAAAAATTGTTGGCAACTCAAAGAGCATTTTCAATATGTAGTTATATAATCTAGGGCCTAGATTAATACTGTGTTTTAAAACTGCTACAGTAAAAAATGTTTGCTTTCTTAAGGGTAAATTAACGTTCCATCTGGTGGTGTATATAATCTTGACAATTTTTGTGATAAGACTTCGAGAATGTATATTTGTTCAATCTTACAGATGTTAAATTCAGAAAAGATGATTTTAGAAGGGTAATCAACAGGTCTTTAAAGCAGATTTTGATTATTCTGATATAGGACCTACTGTATTCTACTCGTATTTCAATACTAGTACACAGTAATTATAGTAATTTTCTTCAAGGAAAATTCTCCGAGAGCCGGGAATCGAACCCGGGACCTCCAGATCTGGACGCCAGTGTGTAGATTTTGTTCGAAAAACTCGAGGCAAATTAAATTGAGAGTGGAGAGAGACAAATTGTGTGAAAAACCACAACGTATGAAGTCCATCTTGAACTTCTATTACCACTGTACCACGAGTGACGTCAAGAGTCATCTTTAATACTAGCCGGCCCGGATGGCTCAAGCGGTAGGGGCACGGCATGTCTCTATCGCTTGGTCCGAAGGGTTGTGGGTTCGAGTCCCGCCTCGGGCATGGGTGTTGTGTTTGTATTAGTGTAAGTAAAACAAAGGAAACAAACGAAAAAGTAAACAGAAAACAAAGATAACTTTGGTAAACGGCCTCTGGCCGGTCTAAAATTTATAAGAAAAAAGAAAAAAAAAATGTCTCTATATCAGTGGTCGTCAGCACTCGCTGAAACGGGTAAAGGGTAAGAAGTGTATCGGAATATGCACTGTCGTGCAGAAGGGAGGAAGAAAGCATACCCGCCAGCAGCCACGAGTGCACTCCAGTGCATCTCTTATCCGCGGGTAAGAGACGCTAGTCCGAGGGTGCACTGTGCTGATGACCGCTGCTCTATATTGTAGCTCGAATATAGATATTGCACGTCAAAACAACAAATATGACAGAACGACAGTTGTACGGTGAGTGAAAGTATTCGGATGTAGGAGTTCCGAAGAGTAAAAATTAAGTAAAACATGGGGGATAAAATATCCCCCAGATGTAAAAGGTCTGGATGGTAACATGTATACTTGATAAATACTCCAAGAGCGGCACGTAACGTCAGAAGTAGTAGTAGTAATATAACAAGCAGTTAAAGTACTACAAGTACAACTTATATATTATATTCATCTGCAGATATTGAAAGTTTCGGGCCGTTCCGACTGTTTTATCAATTTTAATCAACATATAATTAAAAAAAAAAAGCGGTCATCTTCTTAATATGTGTCTAGCACTGAGCTATATTACAGCTTAAGAGAAAGCACTAAAGTTCCGGCGCGAGGGATCTGATGGAAAACACTTCCGCTTGTATTATCCTCCAACTTGCACCACATAAACAAACGTTTTAAAATTGTACAGTGGCTAGCACAACGCAATTCTGCAACAAGTGGTCTAGGGTCACGTTAAATATACAAATGGGCTCACCACTGGCTGGATAGTTTTACATGTCGCCGGAACTGGTTGAAAACTACGCAACGCATTCCACATCAAAGTTTAATTGATGTCATTTAAGGTTTGTATTTCATAAGAAGTATATGGACTACAGTTACATTACAAACAAGATTGTTCCTGAGATCCGAACAGACAATTTTAACAAGTTAAATAATACTTACTTACAAATGGCTTTTAAGGAACCCGAAGGTTCATTGCCGCCCTCACATAAGCCCGCCATCGGTCCCTATCCTGTGCAAGATTAATACAGTCTCTATCATCATACCCCACCTCCCTCAAATCCATTTTAATATTATCCTCCCATCTACGTCTCGGCCTCCCTAAAGGTCTTTTTCCCTCCGGTCTCCCAACTAACACTCTATATGCATTTCTGGATTCGCCCATACGTGCTACATGCCCTGCCCATCTCAAACGTCTCGATTTTAAGTTCCTAATTATGTCAGGTGAAGAATACAATGCGTGCAGTTCTGCGTTGTGTAACTTTCTCCATTCTCCTGTAACTTCATCCCGCTTAGCCCCAAATATTTTCCTAAGCACCTTATTCTCAAACACCCTTAACCTATGTTCCTCTCTCAGAGTGAGAGTCCAAGTTTCACAACCATACAGAAGAACCAGTAATATAACTGTTTTATAAATTCTAACTTTCAGATTTTTGGACAGCAGACTGGATGATAAGAGCTTCTCAACCGAATAATAACACGCATTTCCCATATTTATTCTGCGTTTAATTTCCTCCCGAGTGTCATTTATATTTGAACAAGTTAAATAATAATAATAATAATAATAATAATAATAATAATAATAATAATTATTATTATTATTATTATTATTATTATTATTATTATTATATTAAAACTTCGGGAAATTTCAACATGAAAATTTGAATTGATAAATCTAAATTAGGTAATTTTGTTTAGGAAACGAAGCAGTCCGTAGCAAAATTTGCATTAATAAATATTATTGGAGCAAGCACAAGAATTTAATTATCTTAGATACTAAATCACATATGAAGAAGGAAAAAACCTCAATGAAAAGATTAAGAAATTTAACAGTTCTAAATTATTTAAAATATGAGTCACGTTTTCGATGTTTCTTTGTTCTATCTGACATTAGCATTTTACGACAACGACGACGATGACAGCCTCCATAATATCTGGTGACTACAGATGTTGCACTATATCTCTGCAGGTGAGTGGCCGTTAAAATTCAAGTGGCTTATCTTGGTCGCGGGCGTCAGACTATTAAAAAGCATTACAACCTTCTGCTATCTCTCTTCTCCCTCACCGCAAACTGTGACGTTGCACAGAGGCAGAGATATAACAAACATGAAAGTGGTAACTTCGGTGCTGGGGATTTCTCTCCTTTAAGTCCTGTATTCTGGGAGTTGTACACGAAATTAATCAACTATGGTGTCAATGACGCGCGAGCACGCACACACACATTCACACACTCACACTCTTACCCTCCAACTCTCTCCCTCTCTCTCACCCTCAAAAGCAAAGCGACGCAATGTGGCGTTGACTTGTTGGACAATCTGATACCTTTTTAAGTCGCAAAGAAAGAGCTGTACAAGATGGACAAAATGTGACAGAAAAGGAGAAAAGCCAAGTGTGTAGTATTAATACTTCTTACTTACCCTCGTGTTTCAAGGATCACAGCATATCAGCAGCTGCAGTCGCCGTTAAGAGTACGATGCTCTGCTTTCTGTAACACACGCAGGGGATCCACGTCATTCATTATAAGGGGAAAATCAATTCCTTGTTTCTTGCAACACGCAGCTTGAAATAGCGACCCACTTTTACTTATTCTATTAATAATTCGTTACCCTCAGTCTGACATGATTTGTGTAGAATAAAATACGAAACTCGGCAATTTATATACTACTATCCATAATCCAAAATTGACACCATAATATTACTTTAATAGCAGAAAATGGGTTACGCTATTTGGTGTGGATTCGTCACGAAGACTCTTCGTTTTCCAGCCTATCGTTATCTCTAAATTAAACGAAATGAAATTGTATGTTCGCCGTAGCAAAACGCAATATTTAAAAATATTAACATGCTTTATGCATGTCTGCTGCATTTTTCATACCGAACATTCATCACGGTTCAAAATTGTACTGTCAATCCATTTCGTTTATTTCCTGGAAACAACAAAAAAAAATAATAATATGATTGGAGACCATCTCTGTGGTATAGGGGTCAGCATGGTGGTCCTTTACGCAGAGGGCCCGGGTTCGATTCCCGGTCGGGTTGAATTTCCTGGTTGAGGTTTTTCAGGGTTTTCCCTTAAATGTAAGGCAAATGCCAGGAAATTTGGGCCACAACATCCCTGAATATCACAGGTCTCATTCATCACCGAAATCATATTCATAACAAATCTATAACACATATACAGTCGCCATCTAGATCACAACAACAGAACCAGTCTCAACAATAGTACAATGTTTCGGATTTCACGCAAAAGATTAACTCGCGATATGACCAAAGATGTTAAAGCGAGTATAAATAACAGCGAGAAAAAAATTATTGGAGGCTTTCACGGTGATTAACGTAGTGCGAGAATTGTTTGCAATGTGTCATAAATGCAGAAACACCCAACGTTTCGGAGCCGTGCGTCGGCACAAACAGGGGCTACAGGAAAGGGGAACCTATCTGCTGTATCCGTTACAAAAACTTCTCCAGGACTGGACGAATTGAGATGGTTTCACACGTTCAATTTTATAAAGATTCTGAACCAACACTAGTCAGTCACAAACAGCCGGTATCCATAGTTATGTGTTCGGAATGACGCAAAAACTCTGACATATAAAAGGCAAGAGAGATAAACCCACGCCGTATGAAAAAGATATAGCCTAATACCTACTTTCCTGCAGGTAGGTCTATGTCTTCTGAACAATGTTGAAGAAAAACAGTAATCATTTCCAACGTAAGAAAAGAACTGAATTATTACGAAACGACGTTTTTTGCAGGTTTCTTTCATTTTCACTAAACTGTGCTTGGCATTAGAAAGGATCGCAATGTAACCTTCCCAAAAAGGCTAGATTTTCTTGGGCATTGCTGCTGTGAGACACCGTGCACTCTGACTATGAAATCACTCACTACTGGTCTGTCACTTTCACCACAGTTCAGCTGTAGTGTAACTCCTGACGCACATGGCATCATTCAAATTTCGTTTCCAGAGATCGGAAACAATCCTGTACTCTATTTACTCTATTCTGTAGTTTCGCAGTTGGCAACAATGATAGCATCATTGCAAACATGCAGTACTCACTTCGAGAGCAAACGTACTGGATGACAAATTTCCTCGTTAAAATGCAAAGAGCATCGAAAAGAATTCGGTGTATGCTCGCCAATCAACTATTTTGTCGATAGTGAAGAAGCTGGAGATTAGGCCTACTGGCTCGCTTCTTAGCGAGAGTGGAGAACATGAATTATAATACCTGCAATGCCTCAAGCTTGTATGAATCATGGATAAATATATAATAGGATGCGAAACTGCGGTCAGCACCATCTGACGGAAGGGGGTTCAAATAAGATGACCAGCGCCCGACGTCGTGGGTGGTGAACATAAGAACTACGTGTTGGGTAGATTACCCAGAGTTCTCTATTTATCCGTTCGCTCGAGACGAACAGACGATGCTCGATGGCAGCTAGAAACTTGCTAATGAGTGGACATAAAGTTATACTAAGTGTGTGTATAAGCAGTGTATGTTAAACAGTGATGTTTATGGACGTTGTAAAAATAGTGTTGTTGAATGTATTGTAAAGTAGTAGTAATATAATAAATTGAACTATCTAATTAGTTTTTGCGGACTTTTCCATTGCGCTGTACGCTGAATACCCAAAGAATACAATCCCAATTATCTAACTTTTTGCTTTATTTTCTGTCTCTGTTTGGTTATATTTTAATTGGGTAATGTAAAATAGATAGTCTCTTTTATCTTCCTGTTGGCTCCGGTAAAGAATTTTCAGTGGTAGATGGCGTGAGAAATAAAAATGTAAATGTTTTATTTTAAATTGGATTAGTTGTCAATATCGATGAGTGTGGGAGGGAAGGAATATTTTCTGCATAGTTTAACATTTTCGTCACCAGGTGCGCTGCTAAATGCATGGATAATTAGTTTTTGTTTTCGCTACTTGATGCGCTGCTGGATACAATAAGTTCTCCACCGTCCAACAGATGGTAGCAAGATCAGTTTCTACATTAGCGCCTCTAGCATGTGTCACGGAAAACTCAGTAAGTTTCGCATCCTATTATATAATGGTATGGACGATGTTTGAGAACGTTTACAGAACTCACCAAAGAAATCGTTACGCCGATTAAGCCAGGAGACAGGCTACTCATATGGCACATGTCAGACAGCAGCAAAGAAATCTCGTTTACGAGCATACAGAGAGCATGCAGAGCCAGGGATTGAAGGAACCAGATTTGCAAAAGCGAGAGCGTCAGCCTATTGCCACAGTCTATTATATACAGTCGCGAAGCTCAATATCTAGTAAAAATGCAAACATGGGTAGTTGCCCACCACTAGGATCGCTATTATCGCCTCATCATCGCAGATCTCTCTCCTAGCAGATGACAAAATATGTTACACTTTCGTTGTGTTCTTTTGGAAAAATTAACACCTTCCTTCCATTATTGAAATATTAAATGCATAAAGTTAATTTATTATTTTAATGAAGTATATTAAATTCCACCATAAACTCGAAGATACCTGCAAGAAATAAGTTAATATAATTTTTGTTTGTGTAAAACGAACTGAAATTTACTATAATAGCTTCACTCATTCAAGATTATAGCGATAATTAACTATGAAACCAATAAATATTAATTTGCATTTCTCTTTACAACAATAATAATGGAAATATGAATTAATGGAGTAACTTACGTGTACCGGTACTTGTAGTGTAGGCTTACGTAGTTAACAAAGTGGGATGAGGTTAAGCAATAATAATCCCACCAGAATTGGAAATAAAACGTGATCAATAAATGTTATTATAACAGACTTTTTCTACGTCTCTAGTAAAGCAACAAATAAAAATAACAACAAAATTAACAGCTATAATTAAAAACATATCCTTTGAAGAAAAAAGTAGGCCTAAGCAATAATAATCCCACCAGCATTGAAAATAAAACGTGATCAATAAATTTCATTAAAACAAACTTAATTTTTCTACGTCTTTAGTAAAATAACACATAAAAATAATAACAAAATGAATAGCTACAATTAAAAATATATCCTCTGAAAAAAAAAGTAGACCTAACCTTTATTTCTCTGGAAATTTAGAAGCCTAAGTGACAGAACTTTAACCGGCATCTAATGTCCTTTCGGTTAGATTGAAACATTTCATTGTGAAATTTAAGAATATAATGTATTCTAACAGTCACAAAGAACTTCAAATTAAGTTTTGTTTCTGCATAGCATTCTTGTGGAAACCCAGGAATCTTTCTGAATCTTTCGGAAATCGGAAAAAGGATAACTCTGGCCTCTTTCTCTTACTGTTGCTACAATTTATAGCCCTAAAAACGTCTCCTCCTTGTCCCATATTATTATTCCAATTATTATATTTTAGCCATTAACATTTTCATTATAACCAATAACGAACATTTCACAAGCATCAATGTGAAATACGCAACGAGCTAGCACTCGATAGAAATACGACACAGTCCAAAGTCGACCATGGACAGTCTATTGTTTATAGTTGCTAACCGCTTGGAGCGCTTTATCACGAGATTTGCAAAAAAACACCTCAAGCTTCGCGACTGTATATAGTAGACTGTGCTATTGCTAAAACACGCTGTGTGTGTACTGCATGTTACGGCGAACTAATTACTACATACGTTCTGCAATAAGAGCCAATATCAATATCAACAATCATGACAGGGGTACCAATATAAATTCTCCCAGAGCCACAGAGATCATAATATTCAATTTCAAGTTTATACCAACTCCCAAAGAGAAATTATAATTGATTAAAATGGGAAAGGTTCATATGGATCACCCTGTAAAACACGTTATATTATACACCACTGGTTACAGGAAAAAACTCTGACAGTGCAGTTAAAAGTATGCAGAAATGCACGACTGATGGATGTTTGCAAATGAAATGAAATTACCTATGTGAAGAAAATGGAGGTCAAATTTCGAGCAAATCATCAACTTCATGTTATAATTGCCGGGACATTGTACGCTGGGAACAGTCCATAAATATTGAATATGAACAAAATACGTCCATTAGTGTAGGCGCTATCGCCGTGAAGGTTGGGGGGGGGGGGCGACAGACGACATGTCTGGCGGAACGATTTTTTGGAATGAGGGCTGCTGAAAAAATAATTTCCGTTAACATCTGGAAGCTGATTGCATCACAATACTGTATCTACTTTTCGAATAATGAGAAATAAAAGCTACCAGGTAAAACAATCCCAACGAAATTGTCCAGCTCTTGTTTTGCAATTGGCGTGAAACCTGTCAAGTAAAATGGTGAAATACAGCAGTTGTGCCAACTCAATCTACGTTAATTTATATTAATTATATTCTTTCATATGTTGTAAATGCTCTTAAAACATATCGGATTTGATTACAAGCGAATTACAGCGGAGTATGAGAAACGCAGAATTTCTCGGTAAGGGTTTGATTACACGATAAGAGTGAGAGTTGAGATTGGTGACTGAGGGGAGAAGATGTGGGCTGGAATTAGTCTTGCTCATCTGGTGCACCACTGCAGTAGAATACCTACTATGTAATTCCCCTCTGCTTGCTTAGACGATACACCTCAGTTGAAACAACAAAAGTGTTCTTACAGAGCCAATGTTTTGTCAGAGAATGTAAGTAAACATACTGTATTAGGCGCTAGATCTAGCGGTTTTGAGAGGGTGTCTAACGACAAAAATTACGAAACAGCGACCAACGACTTTTCTGGAGTTTTTATTAATCATTTGGCGACAAAGTTAGTGATTTTTACGATTTGTCATTTCACCTGTTTTTAATAAATGTATTTGGAAACATCTATATATAGCCTATAATTTGAACTAGTAATGGAAATTACGGGAAAACGGCTGAACAGATTTTAATAAATGGCCCTCATTTTGAAGCTTGGAACTCAAAGTTTTTCGGAAAAATAGTAGTTTTCAGTGAAATGTCAATTTTCCTACATAATTTTCCCATTTTACAAAATCCATCTGTCGTCAGATTTGAGAACTAGCTAATTGCATTCAGGAGAAGCGAAGCGAGCATCAAGTCGGCCGTGTTGCATTTCAGAATAAAACAAAACACACACTACAGTAAACAATATTACACGAAGGCCATGATCTGCAAGAATGCTGACATATTTAGAGCTCAAATTAAATTGGTTATTAAAAACTTAACTTACTAAAAATAATTTACAGGTTCGATTTTTTGGTGTGTAATTTTCTGTGTACAGCTGTGTATTGGATATTAAAAACTACAAAACTTGAGGTGGTTTGATGATATTATTACTATTAGAAATGAAATATTAATGCCGTGATGTGACTATTTTTCATTAATTATACATATTAATGCTATATTGATGGTATGAAAGTGAAACGTTTTGGGGTTATATAAGTACATATAGAGGATAACTTAAATTAGATTTTGACTTCTATATTTTACTGAGTGGCGGCTATATAGTATATATAGTATATGTTACTGAAAGCTATAAAACTTACGTAAGCTAATATTATTAAAAATCAAATATTTTTATAGTTATTAATCAAGTGGGGTTGGGTCTTTTTCATATATTTAATGGCGGTGTGGTGTAGATATTTATATGCGTGGTTCTCTTCTGTATTGGCTCGAGAGAGAGTATCTTTCATTATTATGGAAGCAAATAACTTTCAGAATATCTGGTATTCTTCATTGAAAATAAATCTGAAAAATGTTTATTTGAACGTCTAATGAACTTAGTTTGCAGCATTTGTTGTACAAGCCACTAGTTAATTTTATATTTTGAAATTTTTTGTATTATTACAGAGAAAATATTTTCCTTGGTATATTTTCAAAACTTTATAAGAACAACTCTGCATGACGAATCATGACGTCTTGTGTAATCCCCTGCATTATCTTCCTTCTGACGAATTCTTGGCGTTATTAAATGGTGTAGTATTTCATTATTTCGAAAAAGAAAAAAAAAAGAGTTACAAATACCAAATTTCCTAAAAGTGTTCTGCGGAAGACTGAAAATATTGAATACCACTTCCGGGCTATATGAATCCTTGCCTTCGACGTCAGTAGTTACGGTAGTAGTGGAGGATATTAATGATTTATATCTCTAAAAGTTACAATACATTTTTGCTACTGTTAATCTTACATGTTTCTTTAGATAGCCTTTTCTTTTTACTTGTAAATTGAATTTAGCGACTTTTTAGCGATATCTGATATCTTATTTGGCGACTTTGAAGTGACAACTGTTGGCAACACTGATTAGGTATCATGGTATGGTGTGATATGGTATCAAACACACGCACTCAGACCACTGGTATAGGTGGTGCTTGCTATCTCCAAATTTTGACGTGAGCGAGAAATGTCCTACAGATTTTGTCTGCAACCCTCTATCAAGTACAAAGTTCTTTTAAGTGTCTTAAAAGCCATATGTAAGTAAGTAAGCCCTGTTCCTCTTACAACTACAGAATCATACTCAAATTGACAGAATCCGTTGCACCCCTTCATTGTATAAAATTACGAATGATCCTGTACGTTTCGATATTCAACTGACAATGAGAAAGGAATTTTTACTTTCATGTATTTTCATTTTGTGCTCTTTTCATGTTATAATCTGATGTTGATAAAGGTAGCTCTTCTTCATGGACTGTCTATGACAATGCCCAGTTTATTTGACAAGGTAGCTTTGTCTACTCTCTGCTATATATATATATATATATATATATGTATTAATATTGAAATATAGAGTCTGTAATACTAGTTTTCTACTGTGAATTTAGATTTAATCATAATCGAACCAACTTTCTTGTTCACTCATAAGTCTGGCTATGCTTCCGAGTGTCTGATGTTCAACATCTACAATCGAATAATACAGTATGCTGCGCCAGCAAACCTTACGTCCACTGTAACATGCCTACGTGAGCACACAGTTCGAATGGTTGTAAGAAACAAGTGGCAAAGTTCTGAATCAAATTCAGGTATACAAGTTAAACTTTAATTATGGCCGTAGGCCAGTGACCTCAGTTTTATATATAAGAAGCAGGTTCGAGCAGGAGACGCATTTTATTTAATGAAGCCTTCAAGGTTACACAGCGTCAAATTTGAATGTGGGCGATAGACAACCGAAAACTGTTGTCTGGCGTCATCGAACAGTAACAAGATCCTTTTACGTGCCGTAATCTATGGACATAGCCCTCCCACATTTCTCCCCTCCTGGAGCAAGTCGTGCTAAGGGTTTTATCAGCCTTTAAAATCTATCGTCCTCGGCAGGAACTGAACTCGCGAACCTCGGATCTAACGGATAACACGGTGTCCGTTAAACTAGCGAGAACGATGCCAAGTTCGGTCCTCGATCCATTCTGTACCATCTGTGATGGTTACAATAACAGGTAGGAGGATATCTTGGGTTACTACAATTTCGAGTACAATTTCCCTTCGATCATAGTTGTATTCCTTTCAACATATCGTTTCATTGACCTTGAATTACGTCAGTTCAGAAGAAGTTCGGTTTAAATATTAACAATCTCTTTACCGAAACGGAAAAGTATCTAAAGATAAAATATTAAAGGAAGTCAGACTACTGCTTAATATTGCATAGCTAGTTTTCGATCAAAGAAGGAATAAAATGTCGGGAAAACCAAAGTCCTGAGGTACATAAAAAATAAATGCAATGTCTTCGTTGAAATCATATGGATTTATATAAATCTCCTCTACTTTCCATAGTGACTAAAGTCTTACACCGCAGAGGTCTTGAACAATTAGGAGCTTTACCTCCCTATGCTACAAACACAACATGGCGTGCACTTACTTACAAATGGCTTTTAAGGAACCCGGAGGTTCATTGCCGCCCTCACATAAGCCCGCCATTGGTCCCTATCCTGAGCAAGATTAAACCAGTTTCTACCATCATATCCCACCTCCCTCAAATCCATTTTAATATTATCCTCCCATCTATGTCTCGGCCTCCCCAAAGGTCTTTTTACCTCCGGTCTCCCAACTAACACTCTATATGCATTTCTGGATTCCCCCATACGTGCTACATGCCCTGCCCATCTCAAACGTCTGGATTTAATGTTCCTAATTATGTCAGGTGAAGAATACAATGCGTGCAGTTCTGTGTTGTGTAACTTTCTCCATTCTCCTGTAACTTCATCCCTCTTAGGCCCAAATATTTTTCTAAGAACCTTATTCTCAAACACCCTTAATCTCTGTTGCTCTCTCAAAGTGCGAGTCTAAGTTTCACAACCATACAGAACAATAGGTAATAAAACTGTTTTGTAAATTCTAAATTTCAGATTTTTTGACAGCAGACTAATGACAAAAGCTTCTCAACCGAATAAAACAAGCATTTCCCATATTTATTCTGCGTTTAATTTCCTCCCGAGTGTCATTTATATTTGTTACTGTTGCTCCAAGATATTTGAATTTTTCCATCTCTTCGAAGGATAATTCTCAATTTTTATATTTCCATTTCGTACATTATTTTGGTCACGAAACATAATCATATACTTTGTCTTTTCGGGATTTACTTCCAAACCTATCGCTTTACTTGCTTCAAGTAAAATTCCCGTGTTTTCCCTAATCGTTTGTGGATTTTCTCCTAACATTTTCACGTCATCCGCATAGACAAGAAGCTGATGTACATGGCGTGCACACCAACACATTTATTTTCTTTTCCTTACTTCGCATTCGTGGATGTTAACGACTGGCCATGACACATCCTCTAACGTGAAATGTAATCAATGTACAACGGGCTTTTGAGAAAAAGTTTCAGGAAGGAAACATCCAACATGAGAGGAAATATTGCACAAAACATAAGTTGCAGGAGGTCATGGTCACCCTCTGTATCATACCTTTCACTGCTGAATAAAATAGACTCTTCCATTTCATCCCCCTTAATAATATTATAACTGGGTGATGTGCAGAAACCTCTTCTCTCCACACTACGCAGATGGAGTAATAAAATGTTAGAGGTACTGTAGCCGTTATACATAGAACTAATACCTCCCTCCGCCCTTACACCCGTGAGCATGGAGGCATTTAAGTGCAGAGGGAGATGGAGAATATTATCAAGTGGAGGGTGGTAACTTTAGGGAGCTGACCGGGCGGTGGGTGGGAGGGAGGGAGCAAGGCAATAAATGCCAAACACACAAACCTTTCATCGATTTGCTTCAACGAGAGGTCGGCAATTCTGCCGGTCACCCTCTCCCCTGAGTGGCAACACTCAAATGGAGATTTTTTTTCTCTAAAATTAGATTTTAACCCTCTCGTTACAGTTTCCATTGTAAGCGGGGAAGGATAACATCATGAAAACCTCGTGAAATATTTCGCGTACGATTTCAGCCAGTAAAAGTACGTAGACTACATGAATATGAAGATGCAGTGGTTGGAAACTTCCCTCCAAGACAAAACACCGAGCTCCCTTTTTCTGCGTGTGTTTCTTAAACTGCGTATCAGGACGACCGACCGTCTGCCATTTCAGTTGCTTGATGCACGTACACAAAGAAAACCTCCCGATGTAATCCAATGGGAATCAACAGATGAAATCATTTCCATTGCACTACAATAAAAATACTGAACTCGTTATTACAACTGATGTATTTTCCATTGACGTTTCAAAATATTTTTTAACCCGTAGAAAACAAAAATATGATATCAAAGAACACAATGTTCAATGAAACGCAAATACGAGTAGAGTTCGAGCGGCTCGATGACATGTAGCGAATGTCACCGACTCTACGTTAGAAACTGTTGTACGACCACACGCTGTTGAAAACTGTTAGGAATCATTATCACCATCATTAATAAACGAAAGAAAGACCAACTACTTAGAAAACGGTGAGTTCTTTGATATTCTTCATTGCTATTCACAGAAGCTACAAAGCTTCCACAACCTGAATGCGTATTTGTATGGACCACTGATTCATCGCAAATTAAATAGCAGATCTGGTATAAACAAATTCCAAAGCCGCCGTTGCTATGTACTGCTCTGCAGCGTTGTAGTACAGTCTAGTATATGCAGTCACGAAGCTCAATACGTATGGAATATGCATCCATTGATAGTTGCTAACCACTAGGATCGCTACTATCGCCTCATCACAGACAATGCGAAATAGTACCGGCACAGTCTATTGTTCCTAGTACCCTCACAACTCAAGCTTCGTGACTGTATATACTAGACCAGGTATGTTCATTCTCTGACTCCCGATTACGTTCCGTAATCACGACCTTCGAATGTAGAGCGTGCTGTTCCCCGTTCGAAGCTCGACGGATGGCTGCAGAAGGCAGTTCAAGTACTTAGTAACGTACGAACAGTGCGGGACAATGACACAGTCAAAGCCTTCTGTAAGCAAACGATCATTCCGTACAGTGTGGGAGGAAGACTATTTTTGTTGTACGTTCGGTGAAAATGGAAAGTGATTACTATATTGTAGGGTACTGTCAGGAATACTACTGAGCAACATAAAACTACATTATAGGCTCTGCTACCCTGAAGATGCCGAAGTGACAGAGAAGCTGTTTTCTGTAATATAGCCTATTTTCATATACCAACGTTATTATTATTATTATTATTATTATTATTATTATTATTATTAGATCTATTATTATTGTTATTGTGGTGATTTTATTCAAGCAGAAATAGATATTTTGATAAAATAATTTTTCAGGAGTGCAACGTGCACTACAGCTTCAAGAATTGAAAGCACTTCATGAAAGGCCAAACATTGAAGAGAGTCGAGTAATTCAGAGTCTATGTTTAGGAGCAAGTTAGCCTATGTAGTATGTTGGGAATTAGCTAAGGCACTAAAAACCCTTCACGGATGGTGAACTTGTAAAGAATGTATGGTACTGCAACAGTTCAAATGTGAATTCACAGAACATAGATTTAGTGATTTTAGACATATGGAGAGTGATATTAGTATTTTTGTTAATCTTTTCATAAATTTAGTACAATCCGTGAGAGTGCAGTTCCAGAACGAGTTAATTGATTTACTAAGTAACGTAGAATTCAGAACTAAATGCAGAGAATATGACTTGACAAGCATAGAATTATTAAAAAAATGAACAAAATTAATATTACAAGATGAGCTTATTCGTTGCCACTATGTTAGCTACCTTCGCCTCGACATATGTGTGTGAACAATTATTTTCGAGAATGAAGGTTACTAAATCCAAACATAGGTCCCGATTAACAGATGAGCATCTTTAGCGCATTGCAGTAAATTCGTTGGAAATAGATTCCCGATTACTTGCAGAAAAGAATGCAGATGTTGAATAGACCGCAAAATAGACTATATGGTGGAATATGAAAATGATATTATCCACGATATTATTAGGCCTATATCATAACTATATTAAATATAATAAATAATGTAATAACTGAATATTGCAGTGTATACTCTTTCCTTTTTCAAATTCAGTTTATTATCCGTATTTGAAAGAGTGTAAGAACTATGCTACGGGCGGTGCTGCAATGTACAATGCAATGTAGTTGCGGAGCCCAGTCCGTACAAAGTGTGTGTTATGCAGTGCAGCATCATCCGTGTAATCGGGGCTTTTACAATTTTGAGCATATCTGTACTAGATTGTGGTTGTAGTATGTAAATGTATTACTCGACCGAGGCCAGTAGAGTCCTGCAGTCTGCAGCGCCACTTGTACTGCTCCTGCGTTCGTATAGCGTCATCGCTATAGTTCACATTACGCCCGCGGCTCTACTCGCCTAGGTCGAGTAATACCACAGTCTAGTATATACAGTCACGGACCTCAATACGCAGTAAATATGCATCCATAGATAGTTGCTAACCACTAGGATCGCTAATATCGCTTCGCTACAGACAATGCGAAATAGTACCGGCCAGAGTGCTGCATTGGAGTTAAACCGCTCGCTTGAACTCGGTCGAATGTCGCACTCTCGAGTGAGATAAGATCGATCGTGATACGCTCGTAATAAATAAAAGCACAATACAAGGTCATCTCACCGACATATCTTGTATTATATGCAAGGCGACAGACAAGATACACATGTTTTGCTCACAAGGTAAAAATAAGGCTTTATTTTCTGAGTTTATGACAAACGTTTAATGGAACGTACCAAAACAGTAACATGAAGTTATAAGTAAAATATTATGAAAAACTTCGATATACAGTTATTATTGCTAGTTAATAATTATTCAATATTTGATTTACCACATATATAATACGATAGGTCCATACTGCACAATGTAGAAACGTTTTACAAAATATTATTGATATAGCAGCAGATTAATAACAATGTTAGTACAGAGATAACGTCACAGAAAATATAATAAAACAAATAATCATGCTGCACAACTGTTACAGACGCAAAGACTGATACACTAATTATTAGAGATTATTATTATTACTAGAAAACTTGATATGGTTCTTGTATTATCGTGATTGTGTTCTCCGTTTATAATAATTACATTTACATCCAATAACATCTATCAGATGTGGCAAAAACAAAATCACTCCTGTGTGGGAAAAAAAAAAAAAAAAAAAAAAAAAACATTTACCTACAACATTTATATTACATTTTAAAGCAAGTTTTGTAGTTGTACTATGGAGATGTTAGTTAAACACTGCAAAGTTTTGAAATGATAAACATCTATGATGTTACTACACAGTTCATCACTGTAACAAGAACGAATGTCTAACGCTCGGCTTATACCGTTCGAGGATTTATCGTTCGCAACAATTTTACCCATCATGCATGTGCGCTACCTATCAGATTATGCCATGAACTACTTGGCGCTCGAGCGAAAACGTCCGATGCAGACCTCTGGTACCGGCACAGTCTATTGTTCCTAGCACCCTCACAACTCAAGCTTCGTGACTGTATATACTAGACTGTGGTAATACCATACTTTTTGCCTCACTTTGTAGTAACCATAAATAATGTTCTCTTGTTTTATAAATTGTCAAAGTCTGCTAATTTCTAAACATGGCTTACTGGTCAGGTCATTTCTTCATTGTTTTTATAAGCCTACATGCGGTTCTTATTAGGCAATGTCAAATCCCTATGTTATATACCCAGGAATAGGCCTAAACTTATTTTAATAGTCAAATTTAAATGTGTCACCACGACTTGGCAACACTGTGCGCTGCTTCAGAAGTGACATGCATTAGTTTCGTTCCGATCAAAAATTTGCATCGATGTAGTCTACATCACATTTATGATTGGCTAAGATTTAAATAGTTTCATTTTCCACCCATTCGATTAGAAAATATATGGGGTAATGTAAAATAAGTCTTCTGTCTCCCTCGACGGGCGTGTTTTCTATGAAGTATTAGGAAGCTCGGAATGGTTATGCGCACCAAGAAGCAACCCCTTCCCTACTTCACTGCTCGCCCAGCCATTATAAATTTACTTAATGCTTTCACAGGCTTTGAAATTATTGAAATAGAACTGCATGCAATAATCCTTCCACCCTACTCCTACGCAGCGTCTTCATTCCGCCGTGCGTGCGTGCGCCTGAGATACTGCAGCCCAGCGCTGCATACGCCACTACACGTACCAGTATTCCACATGGTACAGCATTATGCAGCAAGACTCCGTTCGCTAACTGATCAGGTCATCTTATTTTAATCAAGTTTTAATATCGCAACTTTGTAGATGATAAGAGCAATTAATTGTTTATATCTGTTAACTGTATCGGCTGTGGATAACTAATGATATGCACAATTCGACACGAGATCATTAATATTTCTCTGATTAAGAATGGAGAAAGTTACATAACGCAGAACTGCACGCATTGTATTCTTCACCCGACATAATTAGGAACATTAAATCCAGACCTTTGAGATGGGCAGGGCATGTAGCACGTACGGACGAATCCAGAAATGTATATAGAGTGTTAGTTAGTAGGCCAGAGGGAAAAAGACCTTTGAGGAGGTCGATACGTAGAAAAATGTTATGTTTTACTTAACGACGCTCGCAACTGCAGAGGTTATATCACCGTCGCCGGATGTGCCGGAATTTTGTCTCGCAGGAGTTCTTTTACATGCCAGTAAATCTACTGACATGAGGCTGTCGCATTTAAGCACAGTTAAATGCCATCGACCTGGCCCGGGATCGAACCAGCAACCTTGGGCATAGGCCAGCGCTATACCAACTCGCCAACCAGGTCGACCCGAGACGTAGATGGGAGGATAATATTAAAATAGATTTGAGGGAGGTGGGATATGACTGTAGACATTGGATTAATCTTGCTAAGAATAGGGACCGACGGCGGGCTTATGTGAGGGCGGCAATGAACCTCCGGGTTCCTTAAAAGCTGTAAGTAAGTAAGTAAGCTGCTTTAACTCTGTTACAGATTTCAATAGTAACGTAGCATCATCACAAATATCATCAGAAATATACAAAAATAGACCATTACGTAATTCACTTAATGTATTTTAGCGTGTCAGATTGAGTTATCACATTTTTAGACGAAACAGTTACCTGCTCCAATTAAACTTAACGTTAAATACCACAATGTTTTAAGACTTCACTGTTCTATATTTTTGTTACGTTAATTTGATAAACACCATTCATTCATTCATTCATAATGTTCTACCCAAGAACAGGTCTTTCACTGCAAACACAGTATTTTCCAGTCTTTCCTATTTTCTGCCTTCCTCTTTGTCTCCTCATATGATCCATATATCTTAATATCGTCTATCATCTGATATCTTCTTTTGCACCGAACTCTTCTCCCGTTCACCATTTTTTCCAGTGCATCTTTCAGAAGGCAGTTTCTTCTCAACCAATGACCCAAACAATTCCTTTTCTTCTTTCTGATCAGTTTCAGCATCATTCTTTCTTCACCCAATCTTTCAACACAACTTCATTTCTTATTCTGTCTGTCCATTTCACACGCTCTCCATATCCACATTTCACTTCGTCGTAATGTCCATGTTTCTGCCCCACACAATGCTACATTCCACACAAAGCACTTCACTAGTCTCTTCCTTAGTTCTTCCTCCAGAGATCCGCAGAAGATGCTCCTTTTTCTATAAAAAGTTTTCTTTCCTCTTGCTATTCTCCTTTTGACTTCCTGGCAGCAGCTCATGTTACTGCTTATAGTAAACCCTAAGTATTTGAAGCTGTCCACTTGCTCTACTGCCTAATTTAAAATTCGCACGTTTACCTTCTTTACTTTTCTTCCTATGACCACGGCCTTCGTCATGTTGGTATTTATCTTCATTCCATACTGCTCACAGCTGTCATTTAGCTCCAGTAGCATATCCCTTATGGTGGTATCATCTCCTCTTCTGCTAAAAACGCCATATCAGCAAATCTTACACACTTTATTCTTCTTCCTCCTAATATCACTCCTCCCATGTTCTGAAAACAGTTATTCGCTAGACACATACATACATACACACACACGTGTTCTGCCCATGGGTAGGTCTTTCATTGCAAACCCAGCATTCTCAAATCTTTCCTAATTTCTGCCTTTTTCTTAGACTTCGCATATGATTCACATATCTCAATGTCGTCTATCATCTGATATCTTCTTCTGCCCCGAACTCTTCTCCCATTCACCATTCCTTCCAGTGCAACTTTCAGTAGACAGTTTCTTCTCAGCCAGTGACCCAACCAATTCCTTTTTCTCTTTCTGATCTATTTCAGCATCATTCTTTCTTCATCCACTCTTTCCAACACAGCTTCATTTCTTATGCTGTCTGTCCATTTGACACGCTCCATTCTGGACAAACACAATGGTCTATAAACACCAAATAGTTATCAGTTTTAAAATATGCCGTCACAGCTTGACGGAACTGACGACAGCACCATCTGACCTGCAGCACTCCAAATTTGTTCCGATAGACTTATGTGTAGTCGCTTTCCTCCTAATATCGTAATTATTGGGAAGTGCTTTTTACAAAAATCGAAGAAAAGTTTGAAAAAAACGAGCAGAACGAGTTTTTCAATTTCCGAGTTACGTAATTCACTTCACAAACGTGTACTGTACAATACTTCTTGCACGATCATATTTTTAAAATTGCAAATACAATATATTTTGCATTGAAAATTTAGAGCAATATTATTCCGAAGCCTTCGCAAAACTGCACTGTAATGGTAACTACGTAACAATAAGTGCACTGTAATGGATCTATTTCAGTATAGTTTTATGTTATGAAGAATGGTTCCCTAGCAACAAGTTTCTGTATGGGAATTCTAATTTTCAAAGCCTAACAGCAATAGCTGTAAATACAGCAAAGAACATGATCGTGCAAAAAATTTAAATTTGTTTCTGTACCGGTTGCAGTTCATCTATATATTTCACATACAAAGAGACGCAAATTTACTAGCCCAACAAAATTAGCATACACTACCTTTTGCCTAAGCCCCGAAGATGGGGTCCGAAATAAGAATTTCGTCTTGTAGTCGCCATTAGCTCAGATCTTACAAATGTCGCAATGACAGGTCCAGTCTCAATAAGTAATGCCGGTTTCAAGTATCTAATCAAAAGTTTGCTTCAGTGATACATTATTAAATGAAGTAAAAGTACAGCAAACAGAGCAAAACATTTTAAATCTGTCCAACTAAGAAACTCTGAAGTGAAGGGTACAGCTATGTTAAACAGTGTTGGAAAACTTTAGACCATTGTGCAGTACTGGAAAACGATATCCGTTGTGAACTATTCGGTTTTAAGCAAACAAAATAAAAGTGCATATTACGAAGATACCGCATTCTGCATCACACCACCATCATCAAATGAGCCGTTCAGAGCAAAAGTGGTGTAAGTCAAAATTGGGTATTGAAGTTTAAAGTAAAAATTCTGTAAAATACAGCGCAAAGTAGCAATTAATATGTCCTTCTTGCTATCCACTGACTACTAATAGTTTTAATAAATTGAATATTAATTGGTACTTTGCGCTGTATTTTACAGAATGTTTACTTTAACCCTCATTACCCATTTTTGACTTACACCACTTCTGCTCTGAACGGCTCAAATGTCCTATGCGAAGTTACAAGATGTACCCGTTTCCTGGAGACAGCCCATGAATTTTGCTTTTTTTCCCCGAACAAAATTCGTTCCCGGAATGTCCTCAAATTTAATAATTTACTTCCAGATATCCCAGAATTTTTAGTGTTAATTATTATAATTTTATAAAAATACTTTATGGGGCAATAGAGCAAGTGAACAGCTTCAAATACTTAGGATGTACATGAGTTGCTGCAGGGGAAGTCAAAAAGAGGATAGCTATGGCCAAGGAAGCTTTTAATAGAAAAAGGAGCATCTTCTGCAGACCTCTGGAAAAAGAACTAAGGAAGAGATTAGTGAAGGACTTTGTGTGGAGTGTAGCATTGTATGGGGCAGAAACATGGACATTACGACGAAAGGAAGAGAAACGAATAGAGACATTTGAAATGTGGATATGTAGAAAAATTGAGCATATGAAATGAACAGACAGAATAAGAATTAAAGTTGTGTTAGAAAGAGTGGGTGAAGAAAGAATGATGCTGAAACTGATCAGGAAGAGAAAAAGAAATTGGTTGGGTCACTGGCTGAGAAGAAACTGCCTACTGAAGGATGCACTGGAAAGAATGGTGAACGGAAGAAGAGTTCGGGGCAGAAGAAGATATCAGATGATAGACGACATTAAGATATGTGGATCATTTATGCGGAGACTAAGAGGAAGGCAGAAAATAGGAAAGATTGGAGAATGCTGGGTTTGCAGTAAAAGATTTGCACATGGGCGGAACACTTATGTATGTATGTCAGTGGGATATTCATTCACAAGACAAGACAGGCCCTATCTGTGGAATGTATATTGCTGAGATGCCCTGCAGAAAGATAAAAATTTGAAGAACGAGTCCATTTGTTATTATCAGTTGATTATAGGATGAAAAAACAGCTTATTTTGTGTAATTTCCTAAATGTAATCAATAAGGATGATTTATGTTCTCTCTTGAAGGGCAGGCCTATACACCATTTTAAAATAATTTAATACACAAACACAACTTTACATTAAATGCTCAGTAAGTTTTTGTAGCTCTTCAGCTCTAATCAACAATAACAATAATCCAGGTTGCCAGGCAACGATAGAAAACAAAAGATGCGAAAACAAATTAATGATGTGTATAAAAAATTGAATGTTCTTTCTTATCTATACTAATAATAAATCTGTAGCCGAAATTTTTCTGGTAATTTTCGATTTTCCAAAAACAATTGGTCCTAACATATATAATTAACCACCCTGAAACCGAAAATCGCTTTTTGAAATTTTTGTTTGTATGTCTGTCTGTATGTTTGTTACCTTTTCACGCGATAATGGCTGAACGGATTTCGATGAAAATTGGAATATAAATTAAGTTCGTTGTAACTTAGATTATAGGCTATATGGCATTCAAAATACATTATTTAAAAGGGGGGTTATAAGGGGGCCTGAATTAAATAAATCGACATATCTCGCTTATTATTGATTTTTATGAAAAATTTTACATAACAAAAATTTCTTTAAAAATCATTTCCGATAAGTTTTATTCTTTGAAAAATTTTGATAGGACTGATATTTAATGAGATAAATAAGTTTTAAAATTAAAATAACTGCCATCTAAGGCCGTGTAATGAATTAAAAAACAACTGACTTCGTCTATAAGGGGCCTTGGACAGCAACAATCGAAAGCTATGAAAGATAGCCTACAGATAATGTTTCTGCGTTTCTATGAAGTAATATCGGAAGCTAAATTAACCGATTTGTATAAGTAATTATTAATTCACCATTGGAAAGTGTAGTTTCTCTAGATGGACATAATGCTATAATGTTATCACAGTAATTTCTGAGTGAATCGAGGACAGGTAAGATTAAAATAGATTCTTATGCACAGAAAACTTGATAGGCTATTCTGTATATTCGTTTCCTGTATTTCCTAAACTTATTTTTATGACCAAATGAGTGGTCTCTGGATCAAAATGATCGCATTTGAATTTTTTAATTAAATTTAAATTAAGTAACATAATAAACGATTTATCCTTCTATCAAACACGAATGTTCCCTGGATCAAATGTCCTATTTTAATTATATAATTACTTTATATTTATTTCTAACGGGTGCAGCGGAGCGCACGGGTACGGCTAGTTTAAGTATAAAAATATATGGGTGCCATTTGAAATTTCAAAGTGGGGGTGACGGGGGGGGGGGGATGGAAATCTAAAATGCAATTAAGCCTGGTTTCAGACTTCCCCCACATTTGTTTAAATTGAATTCAATTTAAATAATTAGTTATTTAGACTGGGAAATGAAAGCCCTGTATGCTACTTCTGGACAATCGTATAAAATTGTTGCCTCCATACAGGTAGACTCCCATCAAGGCTAGCTCCAAATTTTAATTCCGCATATGTACTTCCACAGGGAAGGAAAAAATAAAATCTACAAACTGAAACTTCATATGTACTCGTAGAGCAAGCCGTTATCCATTTCCATATGAGTGGTATGAATGTAAAATTATCTTAAAATAAATCAGCAGTGGTCGGTACTACAGTTTAAAAGCTCATAAGAGTACGAAAAAGTTCGACTTAATAGAGTCTAAATATTGCATCTCGGGTAGCATTAGTAACAGGTGAACTGGATTTTTCACACACGCAAGGTGTTTCAATTGAGAACGAGTGTCCACTTTAATTCATTTTACATTATACACCTTTGAAAACTCAAGCTCTTACACGTTCAATAACTGGAACTGAGGGTCCTCTACAAACGTATTTACGCACAAAAACAACAAAGATTTTCCGGTAAAAATGTCAATATTAATTATATTTCACTACCTCTTCAATGGCCTTTATGGCAAACGCGGAGGTTGGCATACCTGCTAGTGAATCCTAAGGTCGCCGATTCAAATCGGAGGATGTTAGATTCTTAAGAGACGATAAAATCCTTAGCCTGTCTTTTTCAAAAAGGAAGAGTTACGGCACGTGAAAAACTCTGTCCCAGATCGAGAGAAAAATCGGGTAAAATTAAGGCCAGCTGCTTCTTGCTTCCGCCAGTTCTTTGCTGGGTGTACTGATGTCTCGATTTTGTCGTTGCATGAACTTGATATTATGTGAGACCGCAGTGGCATATAACTAGGGACCGGATTTATAGATTTTTACCTATTTTTTTTCCTTACTTCTAAACTCATAATTTCTTACACTATTAGGGCTGTATTCATAGACATTTTTAGCGCGGGGTTCCGGTGGATAATCGGCGTTTTTCGTATTAATAAACCAGTGTTAGCGATAGGATATGATTTGAATTCTGTACTAGTAACCAGTGGATAGCCGGGGCTAGCTTAGCACGCTCGTAGCGCGTGCTGCGAAATGTCTATGAATACCACTCTTACACTTTTACTACGTCATCTACTTTTGAGTCCACACCTGTGGAGTAACGGTCAGCGCGTCTGGCCGCGAAGCCAGGTGGCCCGGGTTCGAATCCCGGTCGGGGAAAGTTACTTGGTTGAGGTTTTTTCCGGGGTTTTCCCTGAACCCAATACGAGCAAATGCTGGGTAACTTTCGGACTCATTTCACTGGCATTATCACCTTCATATCATTCAGACGCTAAATAAGCTCAGATGTTGATACAGCGTCGTAAAATAACCCAATAAAATAAAAAAATCTACTTTTGACCAATAAAACAGTATGAAAGGACGTCTTTCAACCAATCATGGCTGCTTATCGCACAATTTTATCGCTTCCCTAGAATTTGTTTAATTTTATCGCTTCCCTAGCATTTGTTTGTTTTATTTTTCTCTCCGTTAGCATGTTAAGGACTGTATATAGAAATAAAAATAAATCAATTTTTCTAAAATTACAAAAAAAAAAAAAATGGTGGATGGTAGAAAAATTCTGACTTCATATTTGGAATCAGCAAATGAAATTACATAATAAGCAGTAGAAATTTTACATTTAACAAAACCACTGTTGACCAGTGTTGTTTACAATATACGATCGTACATGAATAAAATTAAACATATTTCTATAAACGTGTTCTTCTTTATATCATATGGAATTACAGTAGCTTATTATAAAATATTTATTATATTAGGTGTTTTTCTTCAAACATACAAGCACTAATCAAAATCGATTAAAATTCGATTATTTGGTCGATTAATCGATTAAAGGCATCCGGTTAACCGATCAAAAGTTTTAGCCAATGACGCTTACGTAAAAACTTCACTCTCTTCCGAAAAAAACAGCTTTGGTTACTTCGCATATTAATAGTTTGGTGAAATACTCGGAGCACGATGTTGGAGGGCAAATCTGTAATAAATGTGTAGAGTGAAAATGCTCTCTTTTTTGTGCATCGGCCACTCGGTAGCACGTAATTCAGAATGTAAAACCACGGCGTTAAATGAATTCACGTTGATTTCGGTCGTCATTCAGATTTTCCCTGCATCTTGAGACGTACTCGAAATTCGCAACTCAACATGAAACACTTTGTCAAAGTCCGTACGTCTATCTGTAGGTTGGACGGTCTGTATGGCTTTAGCACATCAAGGCACGAGTGGGCGTGACTCATGCAAACTAAATATTAGTTCTGTGTTTGTGTTGTTATCTATGGAAGTTAAAATATTGATCCAGTCCACTGGCCTAGCAACTCTTGACTCTCCCCTCCTTTCTGCCCTCTTCCCCCATAGTCCAGAATTTAACACACAATTACCAATCAAGAGATAGAGAACGTGTGGAACAGAGACAGGAAGAGAATGCTGCCCATTGTTCATCGAACCGCAATGTCAGAGAGAGAGGAGCCTACAGTGAGAAATCGCAGATGGGGCGAAGGCACACTGTTGGGGAGCACTAACTAGATGTAGGATAACACTACTGTACAAAACAGGGTACAAGTACTTAGAGCTCAGCGCATAAGAAATCCAGAGTGGGGTGTTCCACGACACACCAGCGCTCAAAATCTACGAAGAAGAACGAACGTTTGAAAAGGTCCATCTGTTCCAGAAAAATATGTTGTTTTGTACAGATTTCATTCCTAAAAATTCATATAATTCTTCAATCATGATTTATTTATTTATTTATTCATTCATTTGTTGTTGAACATAACAGGCAAAGCCCAATTACAATGTTCACGACTAACAAATTAGTTGATAAAACATAAACAAGGAAAAGGAAACATATACTTATGAAAAACTGACATAATAGAAAAAAGGGAAAGAAAAAAAGAGAAATTGAAATAAGGTGTGAAAGTAGCTTCAAATTAACTAACAACAATATTCTGTAAAATATGATAACAAATAATTCTGTATCTAGAGAAATTCATATTGAAAATATCAACATTCGGATGAGGATGCAATTTTTGTATAACTGTAACATTTCGAAAACTGGGGAATTTTTGTGGGATTCAGTATTTGTCCTTGGTATGTAAAACAAATTTCGAAATTTAGTTTTAAGCTTAGGTGCATATAATGTTATATAATAAAATAAACCAACACAGTCCAACTTATTGTTAATAATTTTATAAAGAAAGTTTAAAGATTGACAATTTCGTCGAATTTGCAAACTAGTAAAATGGAAATGTTGAAGCATTGTAGCATAACTCTCATAGGTAGGATAATCATTATAAAGTCTGTAATATAACCATTTTAGAAATTTATTTTGAATTTTTTCTAGTAACAGAATATATTTGTTAGTAACTGGGTTCCAGATAACAGCAGCATACTCTAATTTAGATCGAACAATGGAATTATACAAAATTATTATAGGTTTGACTTTGAATTTACAAGAATTTCTCATAACAAAACCTAAACTTTTATAGGACAAATTTATAATATTATTAATATGACTATAAAATGTAAAATTGCTGCTAAATAATATACCTAAATGACGAATTTACGAGTACAGTTAGTCAACAGAGTTCCAGAACATTTGAATGGGTTATTTATGAAAGGCCGTAAGTCTTGAAGTTTAAGAAAAACTGCTTACTGACCGAAATTTTGAAATTAAGGCTGAAATAAAAATTGTATCATAAATTCTACTAAGCATTATAGAGTGTGAAACTTAGTCCTCTTCATATCTAAATCGATGTATCTACACCCAAAGAGCAGTATTACATTACAAACTCATTTTCACAAAATTAGCGACTTTGCCCTTTCATAAATAACCCATTCATTTATTCCCGTCAGAATTCAATAGAAAAATCTCATACTATCCTAGGCCTATATATTAAAACTTTCAGGTTTAATGAAATAATGGCAGTACAAAAATAACGACTGCATTCGAAGAAAGCTTATCAAAATTTAAGCTATGTTTTAAATCCGAAGCAATCAATGTACTGGAACAATCTGAACAAAAAACGGGAAGTTAACGAAATCTATTCTGTTTCCCATGACTCAACTTAACACAATTTTGTTAAAATAAGCATTTAGATTATCCAATAAATCTCATATTCTGTACAAACAATTGAAAAATTTAGACATTAAAAAGAATTACGAATATATACCGTGTGTGTTTTTTTATGGGTATAGGACATAGGAATTTAACAATATCATTAGGAAATCTATGCATAAAAACAATGAAGAGATACCAGAAATTAGTAGGCTTTGACATTTGTAAACAAGAGAACAGCATTTACGATTGCCAAGTCAAAGCCTGATGTTCTCTGTTTTACAAATTGTCAAAGCCAACTCATTTCTAAACATTTTTTAACAATTTATTGATCGATCAGCGCATTTAGCGCCGTACAGATCACTTCTAAATTAAATACACAATTTCTAAACAGGACCCACTTACTTACTTACTGGCTTTTAAGGAACCCGGAGGTTCATTGCAGCCCTCACATAAGCCCGTCATTGGTCCTAATCCTGAGCAAAATTAATTCATTCTCTATCATCATATCCCACCTCCCACAAATCCATTTTAATATTATCTTCCCATCTACGTCTCGACCTCCCTAAAGGTCTTTTTCCCTCCGGAAACAGGACCCACTGATAAGTTATTTCTTCATTGTTTCTATACATACTGTTTCTTATGGAAATGTTAAAATCTCTATCTTATACTCAGACAAACAGATGGTATTATTAACATATCACCAAAAAAAAAAAAAAAAAAAAAAAAAAAAAAAAAAAAAAAAAAAAAACAAAAAAAACCAAGCCGATACTCGTCAAATTATGTTTGTTTTACAAGAAGATATAGTGCTTCTCCACCTCTAATTGAAGCGAAATGTAATTACCAAAACTGCTTTGAGGCATAATAGATCTAATTTCTGCGCAAGACTATACAATTTTTTATCAACAATTATATACACCTAACATTAATGAATAATTCTCAGTTTAAAAAGGATGTGTATAAACTATATGAAAATTGACTCTTAAGAACATTGTCTTGTCGGCCTGGGCAGCGTAATCGGTATAGCGCTGGCCTTCTGTGCCCGAGGTTGCAGGTTCGATCCCGGCCTAGGTCGATGGCATTTAAGTGTGCTTAAATGCGAAGACTCGTGTCAGTAGTGGCATGTAAAAGAACTCCTGAGGGACAAAACTCCGGCACACCGGCGACGCTGATATAACTTCGGCAGTTGCGAGCGTCGTTAAATAAACTATAATTTAAAAAAACATTGCCGTCATTTTTATATTATTATAATTAACCTTATTTCATTTTGTAACGCACCTTTTTATATTTTTACATTACTTTAATGTCTATTTTTAATTTTGCCTTTCCAAGAACACTTCCGAGCACAAGCTTTGGCTTTCTCGGGAGTAAGCTAATTTTATTAAGAACCATGCGACTTCAAATCTTCGTAACACAGCAATAAAATTATTATGAAACTATCTGTTGTCATAGGGAAGCGGAATTTTCGTCACTGAAACTCTCGTCATTGTACCACCTAGTCACTGCAATTTTGTCACCCAATGTTTTGGTCACTTCGACTTTTTGGTCACCCAATATTTTGGTCACCAGTACAAATTTGCTTATAAATAATCATTTATTTTGTCAAGTAGAATACCCATAGGTATACTGTATAAAGTGTTATGTGATTAAAGTTTCAAAATTGTCATACAGCACAAAATATTACATGATTTATGTTTCAAAATTGCCACCCGAACTGTGTCGTAGGTATGTGAGAACATCATCATCTTCTTTATAAACAACGTATCGTTCTGCGATCCTACTAATTCTTCTGTGTAAATCCTCCACTTTCTTCTTTTCATGGAGTGCGATGTGACCTTCGCAATAATCCTAAAGCTCCTAATACTTCGAGTGAATCGAAATTTCCCTTCGTGATGTTCCATCAGTACAATAAATTTGATAACTAAAATACTGTAAGTAACGTCACCTTACACCTAAATTTTTTTTTGCCAAATACTTATATGCGTAACCACGGAAACAACCTTACAATGACATTTAAATCTCATTATACTTATATGCGTAACCACGGAAACAACCTTACAATAACATTTAAATCTCGTTATACTTATATACGTAACCACGGAAACAACCTTACAATGACATTTAAATCTCATACTTACAGTATATGCGTAACCACGGAAACAACCTAACAATGACATTACTTATATGCGTAACTACGGAAACAACCTTACAATAACATTTAAATCTCGTTATACTTATATACGTAACCACGGAAACAACCTTACAATGGCATTTAAATCTCATACTTACAGTATATGCGTAACCACGGAAACAACCTAACAATGACATTTAAATCTCATTACTTATATGCGTAACTACGGAAACAACCTTACAATAACATTTAAATCTCGTTATACTTATATACGTAACCACGGAAACAATCTTACAATGACATTTAAATCTCATACTTACAGTATATGCGTAACCACGGAAACAACCTAACAATGACATTTAAATCTCATTACTTATATGCGTAACTACGGAAACAACCTTACAATAACATTTAAATCTCGTTATACTTATATACGTAACCACGGAAACAACCTTACAATGACATTTAAATTTCATTAAATTTTTCCAATAAAACACTAATAAAGTATTAAATGTAATCGGTGACGAAAACATCGGTGACTAAAACGTAACCAGTGGCCAGAACGCCGGTGACTAAAATGTAATCGGTGACAAGAAGGTATAATGACATCTCCGGTGACAAGAAATCCTAGACCCGTTGTCATATGCAAAAATACACCTATTCTTAGCGTTCAGTAGCTCGGAGAAGGGTATGTTTGCCCCCTGAGTTGAGCTCGGGCGTGGGTTCTATTTCTGCTTGCATTGATTATCTTCATTGTGATATTTCGCGGTTTTTCTCCAATTACAAGGCGAATGTCAGGTAATACCATCTCGCT